>NC_089979.1:30515957-30630957 GCF_036417845.1 Apteryx mantelli | reverse complement strand
TAACTTCCTATTTAAAAGGGCCTCTGTCATATATGATGTCATTATAAAACTGTGTTATCCTGAGCCTTTTCATATATAAAGATGAAGTTAGCTGTAGACAAGGAGCAAGTATGCCTGGATTTTTGTGTAGCTGAAACAAAATCCATAGTTGAGACCTTGGATGAAAGAACCCTTTTTCCAAACTTTTAGCTGTGATATGAAGCCAACATCACCATCTTTCTTATGATGAGCTGTAGAACGAGACAGTTTCTCAGATAAATGAGACTGACTTAGCCCAGTTAGGGCTGTAAAAATAAGAAACCTGGTCTGGAATGAATTGAATTGTCAGTCCGTGTACCACAGAGCACTGGTGTGATGTGTTCCCTTTGACATAAACTTCAGTCTGAGCTGGGGAGCTGCAGAAGAAGAATTTTACTTCTAAATGTCCTTTTAGTTCTGGAATTGAAATTTGTAGTGGTCCATTGTTATAAGTCCAAATCACTGAATCAGTTTGGTAACTGGGACTTCAGTCTTTGGGACTTAACCAGTGTGTCTAGACCAAATATATATATTATTCTCACCAAGCTTCAAAATTGCATGCCGCCTTTTTAATGAGAACCAGATGCTTTTAGTACCAAAGTGAGATTCCAGCTTTTTACATTTTGTCAAACTATATTACTTCATAAACAGACAAGTTATTTTTCATCTATGTTCATAGTTTGTTGTCTCATTGGCATATAAAGCATGTGGTCACTATATGGCAGTAAGGAACTGTAAAACTTTTCAATTTTCTCATCAGCCTAAGTTATTTCTTTACTTCATTTTAATAGTTTCATGTATATACAGGAAGAAAAAAAACAAAAAACAGATCTCAGAAAGGAAGAGTAACTATGCAACATAATTTTCCAGTAATTTTTGGAGACTATTGATAAGTTTAAATTACCATCTAACTGCCATTGTGATTGTAAGATGATTACCTTTGTCAGCAAAAATGTCTGTTCTAATGCTAAATCCATGATTAGCAGACATCTAAGATGTCACTGGTGTCAGTAGTTTGATCTGTAGCTACATCTTTTTACTCGTTTTTCTCAACATAAAGATAAGATGCAGGATAGTCATCAATTGCAATTGTGTTACTCAGTAATGATTTATTGAACATGGCTGGACCTCTTGTCTTTAAAGAAAAGAAAACTTCTCTGAGAAAGGCATCGTCTTCACTAGAAGGCATAACCTCCTGTCTTTTACCGACTGAAAAAGTTTTCTTTAAAGATGTGAATACCTCTTGCTGTCTTATTATGAAGTTTTAATCCTAGAGCTTTATGCATTTGCTTAGAACTTCATATTTTAAATATTTTGCTTAAAAAATATTCGATTAATTGATTTGCAGGGGATTTTGTTTTCAGTATGCACACTATAAATATGGCAAGTTGTATAGAGTGGAAAAATAACTTGAATTTCTAAGAAATACTATGATTTACATTCTGACCCCATAGTCAAAGGCAGGAGATCTATGCAAAAATAACCTCAGTCTTATAGCCTTGGCTCACACAGCACTGCTAAAAATAATAGTCTTTTTCTGAATACTTCTATCTTCTATCTATCTAGTATCTAGATATACATTCTGAATACTCTGTGACTTTTAACCCACACAAGCCTGTCAAACAAAGTGAAAGGTTCAGAACTGAACCTGCCATCATATGGTAGAGTAATTTTAGTTATGATAATTTTAAACTATTTGATTAGACAATGAAGAATTTGAAGTCAAAATGGCTCAACTGGCAATCCATGGGTGAAAATTTGGTCACAATGATTTTATAAAATATCTTTTTGACGATTTTAGCATCATAGGAAATTATAGACAGTTGCCTGAGACCAACCAAACTCAGTAAGCAGTCTAGCAAACAACCAAAAAATGGTGTCACTGGGATTTGTGACGGTGAAGTCACACGCACACTAAATATGAATTTGAGATAAAGAGTATGTTTTCTAGCGGAAGAGTCTTGTAATAATTGTACTGAATTACCACTTCAAAGAGAAGGTAATAAGGAATATAAGCTTCACTCTAAAAAAAGAACAGTTGATAAAGTTTTTCTCCTTTAAAATTTTAAATCACCAAAATTATTTGGTGATATACCAAAAGTTTTATATATATCAAATAAGTCTAGCTTTGATGAAAAATGAATGGATCCAAATAAAAGATTTCAAAGGGATATGTACTTAACTTTATTATGTGTTGCAAGATTCAAAAGAAGAGTGTATTGTTTCTTATCAGACTCACTGATACAAATTAAAAAAAGGAAAATTAGGGGGCAAACAAGCCCTTCTTTAGGTCACCATTCAGACATTCTAGTGAACCTGGTAGGGGAAATTTGCAGCTAAGTGACAGCAGTGTTTTGTTGCAGTCAGTGTATGCCCAAGATCACAAGAGATGAGTTTTAGTTAATCGTATAGACTGAAGAAAAAAATTCTGATTTTATAATAAAAAGTGGAATCACTAGTTTAAGATCCTGCATCTGTTGCATGTAAACCCCAAATATAGTGTATCTAATAAAATACAAATTCTGAAATCATCTTTATTGAAATAGAAAGGGTTGATGAATAGTCATAGTGTGAAATTTTTATGGCCTATGGATGCTTTTATATTCCATCCATCTGATTACTGAATGAAAGAAGTTCAGAAGCAGGAAGACAAGCTAGAGCTTCTCCCACTTGGTGACATTTTGGACTTAGAAAAAGATATTGCTGGAAAAGCATAACATGCTTTTGTTTCCTCTATAGAAGTATGTCCTACCATTCTCTGCCATTTTCTATAGTGGGTCAATAGTGGCTTTTGTGTAGAACTAAACTGGGTACAGCATCCCATCACACCACGTAGCCTCCTTTCCTAAAGGAAAGGAGAGAAGATGCTGATCCAGAAGCTGTTCTTAAAATCTCCAAAATGGGATCCTGGTAGATTTCCAACAAGAATGCTTTGTCTAAAAGACATAGATAGGAGATATTTAGAGTGTTGAGAGCTGAGATCAAACCTCATTCCAGCAGAATTGTCTCCCTCTTCTTGCTGGAGGGAGCAGAGGTTTTTGATAAATTGTAAGATAGCCATTTTCTGCTTTTCCTATCCGTTCTGGATGTGAAACAAGAATGTGAGAGTGTTGATTGTTGTAGCTAGGAACAATAGGATTTTTAGGACCATGCTTCTTTGGAAGTCTTCTGATTAAGTGATAGACGTTAACTTACATTATATTGGTTTCTGCACTGCAAATTGCATTATAGGAATATAAGGGATTATTTCATGGGAACATAAGGGATTATTTCCACCCAATAAATTGCATACACTAATACATTTTATTTTGCTACAAAACAAATTAAACTGATGCTCATGAAGAAGAGGACACAAGAATTCTTCAGTTTTATTAGTTGATGATCCTGTCTGCCTGCAAAGAAGGAGGGAAAATGTCCAGTGTATTCTGTTTAGATTCATTCATGGAAATTAATAATTCATGTAGATTTGTGATTTGTCTGCCATATTTTCTAGCACTGCAGTTTCAGTACTGATAGTTAGATCATAACAAATTTGTTAGTTGAGATTTGTGTATGTGACATATGGAATGCAAAACTGTCTAGTCCTCTGCCAGTATTTTGTACTTCCACAGTCTTTAAGCATTTTCAGTGAGCCAAAATTTTCTATTATCAAAAATCAGTTAACTGCATGATTTACTCAGGTTGGTCTCAGTAGCTTAAATCTCCCAGCAAAATGTATCCCTAAGAGGAATGAATGGTTAAATTAGCTGAAATTGCACTTTTAAGAAACTGAACAAGTGTTATTTGAATACACATTTTGCATAGATTTTAATAGCTGGCCAGATCTAAGCTTTGATAATAGAATAAAAGTTATTTAAATTTGTTTAGTTTGGCTTTTTAGCTAGAGCATACCACACTTCCCTATCAAGGTGTATTGCCTTTTTTTGTTTGTTTGTTTTGTTTTGTTTTGAAGATGATACAACACTGGTCAAAAGCTGTTATTACTGTTTGATTGTGTCAGAGATTAAAGTAGTTACAAACCATTCTGCATGTCAGCAAGCACAGGGATGTTCCAGTGCTGGTAAATAGTGTTTTAACAAGCACATTATTTTTCAATAGACAGAGTAGACAAATAAGAAGCAAAAAAACCTTGCCATTTTGGAAGTTTGGGTTTTGTATAGGAAGCCTGATATGATATTAGACTGTAAACAGAACAAAAAAAGTAGAGAATATTAAAAAAAAAAAAAGAAAGAAAAAAGATCATCCTTTCTTGCCTAACATAATAAAAGATTCAAAGGAGTTTCTCAGGACCATTTGCCACATAGGTAGAAATGACAGTTATTTCAGGGGTCCTAACTGCAAATTAAGAACCCAGTTTTGTAAAATGTCCTGCATTAGCAGATATTGGATGTGTCAGAGTGTATTTGAATGAAGATCTGTGCTGATAATTCCCTTGTTTAGAATTAAAGTGGTTATAAAAATGTGAATATATAATTTAAAGCCTGAGCCAGTTCTTCCTCAGGTTGGTGTAGGTTTTGATATTGATTTCAATGGAAGCTCAAGTGGGCTGCTCCTATAGGATTACTTAGTAAATCTGATAAAAATGGATTCTGTTGTTGTAGATCAGAAGCAGAGTACTTTGGCTACAAGACTTTTATCCTTTTTCTGCTAAAAATTCTGACAAAATTCCTACTGACCAAGAAAAGATTGGAAAACTAGATTCATTGTAAACATCCAGATTAGCTGAAAATCTATGTTTAACCCACCTGTAGAAAAAGAGAAGACGTTTTACTTGATGAGCATTTATCATTTATCGTTGACCTTCTTTAACTTGTTTTAAGGTATTCCACTAATCCTCCTATGTCACATAGCTGAAGAAAGTCATCTGTAGAGTACTTAACAGATCAGGACCATGAAACCTATTTCTTATTTTTGTCTACCCTCATTTTTTCAGAACATCTTTTAGATATTGTAGAATATGAAGACTCTGTCTCCCCTCTCTGAAACCTATGGAATCTCATTATCTTTAGGAGAAACTTGGCTTTTAAGTGTTTATTTTAAAATTGTTATTGTTTCTTTAATATTCTGTGTGTTGTACTTCTCTAGCACTAAGTTTATATTTTATCCTGCAAAGTTAGTTAAAAGCACAAATAGTTCTCAAAATGAAGCTGAAGGACTCTGTTACTATGTTGCAATGATCAGCCATTTACAGAGTCATGTTTATGAAGAAACATGTACTCAGTTTCCTTCTTATCATTCCTAAGAGCTTTTCACACTTCAGTTTCCACAAATGCAATTGTTTTGGTGCGATAAGATTTAGAAAATCACTGTTGCATAGTGATATTTTTCAGAACTGGACAAGACAGTACCTAGTTTTTAAAAACCTGCTGGATCAAAATCTGTCACAAATAAGGAGGGATGTTATTTTTTGGATTTTTAAGATCAATATTTATAAATTTCAGTGACTGCTAAATTTAGCACAGATACTCAGCATATGATTTTTTGTTTTTTATATATATATGTATGTATGTATTTTATGTAGTAGTGATTTATGCAGTGAATCCAGGTGAATTTTTATACACATAGAAAGTACCAACTGTCTTAAAGACCTACATCCACATTGTTAATTTACGAGAGTAGTGCATGCTATTGTATACACCAGCAGCTTAAATAACAAAAATTTTAGTATAAGAGAAATTTATTTGATACTGGAATTCCAAATATCACAGAATAGTTTCAGGTGACTTAAAACTTTTAACATTTCATCTTAGATTTTGAATGATTTATAAGTAGGATATTAAATAAGTACAGTAAAAATTGAAATTTAACATTAGTGACCATTCAAAATGAATTTTTTAGTCCACAACTTGCAGTTGCCTGGTATTTGTAAAAACAAAAGACCAGGTCAAAGTCAAATCTAACATGTATGTATATTTTCCCTCCTTTTTTGATTGTAAACTTGAATGTACTGTTATTTAATATATAATATAAGCCTTGAAGTTAGTATATGCTCACAGGAAATCTGGGATCTGTAGGCTAGCACATATCTACTTACTGTTCCTTGAAAACTCAAACTGAATGAGTTGTATCTGTACTGAATGATAGTAAAATGGTTTTACTCTGAACTGATGAATGCTGTTGTGGTTTTGACATTTTGGAAACTTTAAATCTAGTCAATGTTCTTTATATACTTTGTATTTTATGTTTTATTTTTAAGAGATTTTTTATGTTCTTTATGTGATCTTTACAGTAGCCCTGAAAACTGTTACGTTTTCCGCTCAAGTACAACAATTATCTTCTGTTATTGATTAAATCACATACTTGTTTGCGTCTTTTCCTGATATCAAAGCACTTGGCCTGAGTATTTTCATTTTTTTTTAAATTTGTAAGTTATTTAATCATGCACTAGATATTATCATTTTTAGATCCAGAAAATACATATGTGCATAGACAGTGAACTTCCCAGGACAGTTGCTTTATAATTGTATTTCAGAACCTTTTACCTGTATAATCTGTACTGTAATAGAATTCTCCTGTTTTAACATTGAAAAACTTGTAATGCTCATCTTTTAAATCCATAATTCCATATTTTTTTCTCATTCTAACTGCCAGAGTACATTTTTATGTCTGTATTCTGACCTGTGTTCTCTAAAAACCTCTTCTAATCTAAGACTATTTAAAGTTATTGCAAAATAACAAACAATATTGCTTACATCACCATAGACATTCCTAAATGATACAAATATTTTCTGATACAAAAATAGTGCTATTTTTGTCCATTGAACTCAAAGCAGTTTATTATACATGTATCTTCATTTTTTTATAGCTGAGGTCTAGGGGTTAGGGTTTGTCTACTGTAGTGTTGTTGGTTTGCTTACATCACAAGTAGCCATTACCTGTATTAATACAACATTTCATCTTAGATAGGTCTAAAATTCTGCATTAAAATTCTCATGGGAAGGGGAAAAAAAGGACTTTAGGAGCTTCCTTGTTTTATTCTGAATTTGTTTAAAAAGAATATTTATAATTTTCATATAATGATGTGATATAGAAAGTTATATTTTTTTTAATGTAATTTTAGATCATTTCAGCTATCCAATGGAACATTCTTGTATGATTATTCTTACTCTCTGTTGATCTTGCTTTCCCAAAACTGTCTTGCGGATTGTTTAAGAGGAACAGATTGGTGACCAAATTTACAAGACCAGTGGAATGATGAGATTTTTTGTTAACATCACTGGTAATGCCACTGCTGTATTACCTTTATTCTTGATCAGTGATAAAAAATATTACTTATTTTGAAAAAGATATTTCTGAAGTTTTATTGACTATAGTTTTCCATAATATTTTCTTTCAGCATGACTTTAGAGATTCAGGACTTAGATAGCACTGTCTTCCATAATAGCAATGAAAACACCTGGCAGATTATTTGTAATTCTAATCAGTTTTTAAACTATTGGCCTTCATTACACAGCCCACAGAGTGCTTGTGGCCCACAACATGTATAATTGTAACCCACCATAAATTAGTAACATGGCCTCTATAATTTAGTGTTGCAGAAGCTATTGTTTATCCAAAAGAACATTGTTCTTGTGAAAAGATGAGTTACTTCTAATATGTATACCAATTACTGAAAATTATTGTATGACAATTGAATGTCCTCAGCCAGTCATAACAAAGAAATACTGTCAGGTTGTCAGCTCATAAACCTACTCCTTGGAGCTGAGGCACTGGTGATAACTAAGATTATGTTTTGCATAAAGGTTGAGTATCTCTAAAACTGTAGTTTACTTTTCTGTCTCAGTTCCCGTTTCTGATCTAGTGCATTATGTGTGAAAATGAGTATGGGTAATAAGAACTATTATTAATTTTTAAAAGGTTGGTAAAATTGTATTGAGTAAATATTTGAAGATACCACTTACTAAAATTTCTTTCTCTTATAAGCAGTATCATTATAAACTGATAAGATTCTCAGCTGTCCCTAATGGTAGATTTTCCTCAATTTTTGAGCTTTCTCAAGTTCCCTAGTAGTAGAAGATATTTTCAGCTGTGGTGGGGATAATTATTAAATGCTTCTGCTTTAAATATGTATGCACGACCACTTTGTGCTACCACAGATGTGACAAATGAAAGCACTTCAGAATATAAATCTGATGTTGTCTTCTTTCATGATTGATGTCAGTCAGGTAGGGGTTTCTGTACTGAATGTCTTGCTAATTTGCATATGCAATTAAGACAAATATTAATTTTTAGATTGACATGAAACTAGTTCCAGTTTGCTGTTACCAATTAGCTTTCAAAGTTTTGCAGCAGAATGTAGATCAAGTTTATGGGTAGATGTAAAAGGCTGTTTTAAATGTTTTGAGTGTTGATTGGAGGAAGAGATAGCAAAGCTGCTCTTTTGACTTTAGAAAAGTTTTCCTAGAAGGCTTGGAAGAGAATGAGAACTACCTGATTTAATTTTTGACAGCCACATTATAACTTCATTGCTCAATTTTGAATTGTGGTGTTTATTTATTATACTAATGCAGTGGTGCCCAACCTAAGAGAGGGAGTAGGTCAGTTGGTAGGGAAGGATACTGTGTTCCCAGCCTATTATGATTATAAATATATTCATGTGTGTTTAAAATTCAGAGTACCTGTTGTATGATTGCATGTTCACCAGCCATGTGATATGCAGTCTCTGACTTCTGGTCATGATAAATGCATTTCTGATGATGGGATAGGAGAGGGACTGTGGAGCTGTTGGGAAGAAAAGCAGCAGGGAGCAGACTACCAGATCACGTGATGTGGCCTACATCTCCACAGCTAAGGAGCACATGAAGAATGTGTTAGGAAGGTGTGACGTTACCAGAGTGGGACTAAAACATCTTTGCAGTTAAGGAGGAAGATGTGACTCCCCCAGCTTAGAATCCCAGACTCATTCAGGAGGTCTCTAGTCCAACCACCCACTCAAAGCAGGTCAATACTGAATTTAGACCAGTGTTTCTCCCTGGACCTTGTTTTTTCTACAGCTGTATGAATGCCAATTTGTAACTCTTAAAGAAACAGCCTTCCTTTTTACCATGCCATGGGGCAATGTGTATGAGGGAGGATTCGATACAGAACCACAAGGATATTATTTTCTATCAGATAATTTTTGCTAGCTATATTGTTGGGTAGCTGCATTGATTGAGAGATACTGAAAACTTTGCTTAATTTAGAGTAGTATAGATATTTCAAAGACTGACTGGAGCATTATATAGGTACTACTTATTAAGCTTACTGTAATTCTGAATAAGTAAAATTAAGATAGGTTCCTAAAATCTCTTTTTGTCATTAGATGTGTATTTTTTGTTATTGTTTGGAAAAATGAAAGTGTATTACCAGTATGAGACTGTACATGTTTTGACAGTTTAATATTTTACTTCTTCTTAAGATTGTTAATAAATGCTGATGTTAACTTTCTGAGGTTTGGTTTTATTGTCCAGTAGTTTAAATAATTAGCATCTTGTATTAATCTTAGGGAGGACAGCTATGTAAAGTTAGACAAACCTTGGGAAAGCAAAGTAAAATCACAAATGACATTTAGGGGGGAAAACCATGAAAGCGAATTGTCTTTGATTAGTTCACAGTTGGAGATTTGTTCATACTGCTTATTTTAGTTAAGTCTTTCACTGTGGAGAAAAAAGCTATTTAACTTTCAAGATCCTTGGAGGGGAGAGGGCCTTGAAACCCCTAACACATATCTTTCTCAGATATGCATTCCAAAATACTGATTATTCTTTTGCAACCATTCTATACATACCTATAAGTACATTATTATTTTTTAATCTATTAAGATTACCATTTGCATTGAATTTTAAGGTTTGGATTATGCACAGAAGAGCATGACTGGACCAGCCTACTAGAGACAATTTTAATGTCCATGTCTCCCAGCTGTTACAATAAGAAACAAATGCTTTGTAACACTGGAACCTGTATTCTTGGCTTAACAGTGGTTTTGAGTGTTTGTTCCTAGTTTAGCAGATTGTAAGATATCCATCCTTAGAATCTTCTACTCTTAACTTTTTTCTGGTTACCACTTCACATGAATTCTAACTTGATTTTGACAACTTCTGTCTTTATACAACAAAAGCTATAGAACAGGTATTAATAGCATATGAAATATGCATGAAATACATTTTCCAATGTAGATACTGATTTTAGTTCCAGCAATCCATAAGATATTTGCAAGGTTAGAGTAACTATTTTTGTTAATATAGTGAGCCAGCATTCCTTTGTTTGCTCTGCAAAAGAAGTTGTTACTTTAAAAAGTAAATACATCTCTGGATGTTAGAATCTTGAAGAATACTTTATAAATATGGACTGACAAAATTTCTATCTTTCAAAGTCTCAGGTAATATGTGAACAGTTAATGAATAAAATTTAAGTGATTTTAAATAATTATAGTATATATATTATATAAGTAAATAATTTTTGTAGATCAGTTTCATATATTAAAAGATTGACATGCACTTATTTCATTGCTTGACGCCAAACAAGAGAGACTCAACTC
The DNA here is from genome assembly GCF_036417845.1 of Apteryx mantelli. Classification (NCBI taxonomy): domain Eukaryota; kingdom Metazoa; phylum Chordata; class Aves; order Apterygiformes; family Apterygidae; genus Apteryx; species Apteryx mantelli. Next base: position 30,620,423 of record NC_089979.1, on the reverse strand, counting down.
TTCTTTGTGATGTTTCAGAAGGCTCGGTCTTTTGGCTGTTTCATTCAGTGTATATTCAAGATATACATGTTTGAGTGAAGTTATGAGAAAAAGTACTCTACAGTCTCTACAATTCTGAGGAAATACTGTAGCTACAATCTGACAATATTTGAGGCTACCTTACTCTCAAATATGTGGAAATATGCTTGCAAGAAAATTACTAAATTGTCATAGAGCTTGTCATTGCTGTTGAATCCCTAAATAGAAGCTGCAGTGAAAAACACACTTTCTTCATTGGTTTTGGTTATTAAGAGGCTATGAACTTTTGCTTTAAAATTTAGATGTAGGCTCAATGATCCATAAATATTTTGCTTCTAGCCAAGGCTAGTCTGCTGTACATAATTTGTACATGATGGTTGGGGTTATTCTGTCTTATGTGTAAAGGTGATTGACAGGAAAATATCCTATAATTACTTGATGCTTTACATTGACTCCATATCTGAATTATTATCCTTCTCTATAAAGGGTAAATCTATCCCAAAAGGTAACACAGAATCAGTATTGTGTTTTAGTGATGGTTTAGTGATAACCAATCTGCTTTATTTGAAAACACCAGTACTGCTTTTCTAGTCTGTAAATTCAGTAAGTAAAATTGTTTTTTATCCACGTTACATTTCTTTGTCAGTAATAGCCCTTCAAGATTACTGCTTTAAGGCCGTATCTGGGGTTTTTCACTATCTTGGTAGCATGCCCAAAGAGATATTTCTTCAACCCCTTTTGCACTGAGTTTTATTTAATGCAAGATGTGTGTTGGATATGTTACTATGCATTTCTATTCAGTTATGCATTTAACACAAAATCTGACAAGTGGAGTCTGATCTTGACAGGATCCTGATCTTACAGGTGTATAATCGAGTACAAATTGGGATGTTTTCGGAAGGTATAGAAACTTTTTTCTGCTCTAAAGTATCACAGCAGGGAACGGTGGTCATTTGACCTCAAGTAGTTGGGAAATACAAGTTGGGAATGCTAAAACAGCTAGAAATTTAACACTGGTGTATCTCGCAAGACTATCCTTCAAGCCCTCTGAACACCACCTGGTAAGACAATATAGAGGTTACTTCTGCTGCACAGATGTATATTTTGTTGGCTTCTTTGTTTTTCTGGAAGAGGAATATTGCCTTTGGACACTTCCATTTATGAAACCCTTCCAGTGTGATTCAACTGAAAGTTGCAAATATGACTCTTAAGGAAGTGATTCAGATAGTTTAAATGAATGTTTAATATATTTTAATGATATTCCAGCCTTAACCCCATTTTACATCTTTTGCTAAAAGTATTTCATATGCCAGTTCAGATGCATTGGTTCCTGAATCTAATTTCTCTTGTGGCCATTAGTTTGGAAGAGGTGGGTTTTTTTTCATTTAACATATACTATTAAACCTTGATCCTGCAAACATTATAGCCATATTTAACTTTTTGAACCTAATCTGTGCCATTGAAGATCAGTGCTAAGGCTTTTTCTTGTACTGCTGATAAAGCTATCTTTCATGTCTAACAAATAAAGTATCTATGCATCTAAACATTGTGAAGGCTCTTTGCTGCCAAACTGTGAGAGATTCTACTTTGTCTTCCATGAGATCAATCCCAAAACTTCATACACTTAAAACACCAAAAACTCATTTCCAGGTAGCTCCAGGTCTTGCCCATCCCATGCGATCAATAGTAAGAAACTCAGAGGCCCCAACCACCAGGTCTTTCTTCTGTAGTCAGGAAAGGAGCTCCTATTGGTTTGTTTTCAACCTACTCTTCAATTTACTTTACCATCAATGCCTTTTCATACCATTTTCATGAAAAAAGAATATTCTTTTGCTCTGTCAATAAACTTATTAGGGTTTGATAAAGTAGAACTAAGTAAAATCTGGTTTACATGAGTTGAAGTTCTGAAGAATAAGAGAATCTGACAAATAATACATTATTAGTAATCTTGCTTAGTAAATTAGGAACTGGTATGTGTGGTACATGCTGTTTGGATAAATACTTATATACCATAGTATTCAAGAGTTAGTTACTCTCAGCAGTAAGTCTCTTTAGAATGTAGTTGTTTCTAGATGTTTCCATAAGATTGCTGACTGCCATTTTATTGGGAAGTTGAAAAACCTGTTTCATTTTTCCACTCCTTTCTGTTGACTTAAATCTTGACCAAATTTTATAACACAGCATGCATGTATCTGCAAACATTTACTTCTCTGTTGTAAAAAGAAACTTCATTTTGCTTCCTTTGCCTTCCCTAACTTATCCAAGATGAGAGGGGAATAATCAGGATTAAAATTATTCTGAATCTACCTAATTGATAGATATTTCTTGTTGCCAACTAGTGTATTGAAAGTCTATGAATCCTGGTATTTAATCCTGACATTAAGTGATGTTAAGTTACTTTAACTTTTTTATCTTCTTTATCAGATCATTCCCCTCTTTTACTATTTTTTGAGATTTATTAACCTTTTGAAGATGTAAATGAATAAACAAATTCAAAACATTAGTGTTAATTCAGGGAAAACCAGATCATTTTCAGGTTTTCAGTGATGATCTTATGGTATTATTCATATTTAACCCACAAAAGAAAGAAATATTTATAGTAAAGATACAGCTTTATCTTGTGCCTACCACAGATTCTAGATAGAAAACTCAAACCATCTTATCAGGAATTTTATCAGTCTTTAGCTTTTCCTTTATTGTAACCAATTTTGATGCTATTTTTGATATGAATGAATGTGGTAACACAGTAAACATATAAAGGCAAGGTTCTAATATTCTATCTTGACAGCAGTGATAAAAACTGGGAGGCTATGCCTCATTGTTTAGTGACAAAATTAATGACTATTAATATCCATCTTTCTCTTCACCTTTCCTAGCATCTACATTCTTGAGTAGTATGGACTGAAAATTAAACTTAAAAATTAAGCATTACACAGAGACATAAAAGAATACTTTTTAGCACGTTCTGGATTGTAATTTTAACAAATTAGCCATTTAGTTTAAAGTCTTTTTTTAAAGCATCCAAGGGGCATGGGGGTCAACAGCACCTATTGCTATTATTATGTGATGAGATTGCAACAATCCAAATTATTGGTACCACTGGTTTTGTAGAAAAGCTGAAGTCCATAGTCTCAACCTCTATAACTAACCAATGCTTTCAGTTTTAGTAACTTCAAAGACCTTATATTGTTTTTTCTAACCTATATGCTCCTATTGAACAGACTCATTCAAAAATCTGACTTTCAGACTTTAATGGATAGCCAAAGATGGCATAAGTCTTAATACCACTTCAGTTAAGAAAAATCCATCCTTAGGTAAGGATCCTTTTGATTCTTTGATATGTAAGAGTTTGTGTTACTCTTGTTGTGAAGAAAGCTGTGATGTCTTCTAGCTTGTACTAAATCCATCCATGTAAAATTTACTGAATTACCTGATGTCTGTTAGCCTATGGTGAATTTAACTTTGACATCATTTTTGCTAGAAATGTGTTATTACATGATACATTATCCTTTGTAAATCTTCACTGAAGGGTTTGTTTTATCTTCTATTTTTGTACTCATTCACAGTAAGATTAGGAGTCTCTAGGTTAAAATGATAAAAGAAAAAAAGATAAATGAAAAAGGAAAATGTCATAAGAAAATATGGAAAACGTAGGAAAATATGTGTGATTTTGTGTTCTTACTATTAGTAGATTGTTGCTATTTGGTGGGCTAGTATGAAACAAAAAATTAGGTTGGGGTTGAAAATTAGGGGAGATATTTGTGGTCCCTACATGGGCAGAGGAGGTTAGTCCATCCTTTTTTACCAGTGAAGAGAGTAAGAATCTCCTTTCAAGGGTGATACCAAGCAACAAATTATGCTGCTGCTTAGCTATCTTTTGAAGAGTCTGTCCTTTTCATGGATTATGGAAGGAGCGTAAACATATTAACCTTCTGTGTGTAAAGTTAATCATTGTGAATATCCCCACAAAATCTAGCTGGCCTGTTGGCCACTCTTTAAAAATCAGATGAATTATAGCTGTGCCAACGTATGGGAAATTCCTAGAGAATCCCAAAACTCAAGGTAGCCTTTTATGGCAACTACTTGATGGAATAATTAGGAAAAACAGCTATTGCTTGTTCAAGTCCTCTAAATAACATCTGTATCTGAACAGCTGAACGTTCCATAGCCACTACGTCAACTCACCTTGTTTCCATGATTGCTTTTCCCAGTTGTTCCATAATTTTCTCAAAATAGGTCTAAGTCACCTCTTCTACAAGATTTAAGCAGAATAGAAAGACTGATATGTTGAATTAAAGCACAGAACCAAAAGTCAGGACAAAGTACTTTTTTCTCTGCCACTGGTTTTCTATGGTCTATTGCAAGTAATTTGGATGTACATATTGTTATTGTTAAAATTACCAGAGTGCTAAGGAGGTGCCGTATAAATTGAACCCTTCCTGATACCCTGTCCGTTTTCTGTCATGTTTAGGTGTCTTGATAGATTGTAATGGACTACTGGGGACAGGATAATTATTTTTTGTATTAATAATATATTTTTACACTTTTTTTTTTCTTAAGCCATATGAATTTTGAAGTTTCGTAATAGACTAAAGGAGGTGTTGATTTATAAAGAATGGAAAATGTCAGGAAACACAAAACTGAAAGTCTCCTGAAAGGCACTTTTCTTATGTACTTGTATTAGATGCTAAATTTCAGTCAAAATTAGCCTGCCTAATCAAAAAAATATACTTTAAAGATCTTTTTGCTTTTTTACTTTAATGTATTTTTGCATTTTTTCTTTTACTTTAAAATTTTACTTTTTACTAGAAAAGAAGCAAGAGAAGGAAATAAAATAAAACACGTACACAATGCTTTCTCCAAATGTACTAGGAGGAAGATGGAACTTTGGGTACCCAATCTATCTTTCAGGGTTCATTTGTATTCGCTGACTGCATAATCAAAAGAGGTGTAAATAAGGAACCATAATGAAACAGTGGTTGATTTGCTAGAATCTCACTCTGCCAGGACAAGTGCTGGTTTGAGTTTATCCACAAGCCTGAATAACTAATTATATTCTGGGAAAACATTCTGAGATGGGAGCTGAGAACAGAGTGAAAATTTCGGGTGGATACTGATAATGTACTTTTGTTTCCAATTCTGTTACCAATTACTGTAGTCTGTGTTTTGCTGGAATAAAAAAAAATACTCTATTTTTGTCTAGTAATAAGTGAGGTTTTATAGTGATCTAACAACCCTGGGTACTCAACTTGATCAATATATTCTTGCAGTCCTTACCAAGCAGCATGCATCTTGAAATTCTTGCAGGTTGGTTGCATGATTTCCAGGAAGAAAGCTGATGTCAAGGTTGGCACAAGTGACACTTGATGCCAAGTTTAGGTAAAAGAGTCTCAGCAGATGAAAACAATGTCTTTTGGGCAAATAGCATGCAGTGGGAACACGGCTTATGACTATCTGAATAGGAGTATTAATGCATTTAGAACTGTGAAAGACAAAAAAGTAAGATTATAATGGGCATATCTGTGAATTTTAGCTAAAAAAAGAGGATGAGAAAAATTCTTCTGATATTTGGATCTTTTTTTACTAGTGATTGAGACTCAGTCTGTACAGTTATTGAAAGGAATCGCTGCAGATACTGGCCATATAAAACTCATTTTGGGGCAGATAGAAAAAGTGGTTTGTTTTGAAGATGGCCCTTATTGTATAACTCTCTTGTATTTGCTTCGTTGTTATTAACTTCTTTTCTTTGACAGTTTGAGCAAAATGTAAATTGCTCAAGCAGACAGATTTTTGAGGACATTTGTATTTAGACTTCCGGAAATAAAGACTGTCTCGTCTTCATGTCAGAAAGGGAAATTTCCCCCATTCTCTTCTAAGGATCTTGTTCCTGGACAACTCACTAGTCCCTACTCAAGTAATGTGACAGTATGTATTTCTTTCTCACTGTTACATTATCTACAGAAGATTATCAAAACACTTAGTTGTAGGTCTCTGTTTGCTCCAAACTGATTTCATGACTCTGAGCTTTTAGTCTTGTCACTTCTCATACCAGCTGATCCAAAAGCTCCAGTTTCAAGTCAGTTCAATCACCATTAAGTTCTCTGTGCAAACCCCAGACCTTCATCTTTGTAAGAGCTGATTTATTGCACTTTGCTTAGCTGCAAAACACAGTGTTAGCAAGATATTCTGTAATTGTGTCCAGTCAGTCATAAGTCTTTCAAGAAGAAAATTTAGGCCCTAAAATGGAAGAGTTTTTCTTTATGGATGTTGATTAAAGCCTTGCTTCAGTGATCCTTTAATCTTGGACTATTTGCTATCACTTGAATATTCTGGACTTTCTTCTGTGAAAGTGATGTAGGCAACAATGCCACATACTAATTACCAGTGCAAGGATTTTTTTTTATTAGTTGTGCATATGACAATCCAAGTTTTTAAAAAAATTATGAGCTAATGCTATGGGACTGTCACCTTTAACTTGAATTCAGTGCTTACAAAATGTATGGGAATCACCTTTTGAGTCCTGAGGAAGTGATTTTGCATTGTCTACTTCAGTATTTCCTTTTTCATATTTTTTCCTTTATTTCCTTTTAGACAGTTGTGACAACTACCAAAATGACTACTAATACTGTACTAGTAAAATCCTTTCTGAAGGGATTCACATAATGATAGGATAGTTTTATTAAAATAGGTTCCTGGGATAGAAGTTATATTCAATGAGCAGCATTGTCTACTAATAAATGAGGGGAATGATTAGCAGGCTCAAAGAAGCTATTAAAGATTTCTCAGCATATAAATAAATTCAGAACACATCAATTTTCAGTAGAAATGATAAAAGAATTACTGTTGATTGGATTAACTCTTTATAATTCCATGCAGTTTCTCTTTCTTACTTCTGTGCAGATTCTATTCCAATGTAAATCCCTGTAGTATCAATTTCTCATACAGTGGCATTGATTGCCATAATTAGTGTTGAGGTTGCGAATGGTTGAAGACATGTGTTCATCTTTAATTTACTTGCTTTTGAAATGTCATATTCAGATAACCTGATCTTGTTGTCATAAGTAAATGTTAAGGAAAGTTAATGGAAGTGGAATATAAGGAAGATTGCTTTCCCCTATCTTTTCCCTTCTGATATGCTATACCACTCTGTTTATCAATGCCTGCACCAACTGTAGTTGTTTTTCCTAACAGGAATCAGCTTTATCATTTGTTCATCATAGCATAAATCTTAATTCTAGATCTGTGTCCATAAGAGACTTTGTGTGTTCATATTTTTCATTGCTAGCCCCATTAATTCCACTGAATTCTCTTCAAAATTGAGCATGGCTCTGACTCTTTCCAAGAGTGTCTTTCTCTTCCAATAATTCCTCATTAAGTTAAATGGTTCTCAGAGTCCCTCATGTTAAATCTGAAAGAAGAAAAGTTAGTCAGAAAGACCTGTATGTTTTCTAGTCACACCGTTTCAAATGGGCTACAGCCTTGGTCCAGTAATCCAGGATGTACAGGCTGTACCCCTTCAGTTCTGGGTAACTTTTCAGTGTATTGGTTCCTTTTCTGAATTCTTAAGAATGGTTTGTCTCTCTTTCAGTCCAGTTTTTTTACTTCTCTTATTAAGGGTTCTTTCTCCTGTTAGATCAGACTTACCTTGAGGAAAAGAATATTTTTTTCTTTTCTTTCCCATACTTCTTGGTATTTCTGATCTTCTGCAAAGTTACTTCTCAGATATGATTTATTTAATACTTACCAGTCTTATCTATTTATCTACTGCTTCCCACCTATGAGAGGTTGTTTATCCTTTATGCTGAACTTTAACTCCAGGATGATGTTTTCCTCATATGTCTCCAAATGCCCTGGTAGTTAGTTCTCAAGAAAACACCAATTATTTTCATTTTCATTTTCATTTTTCTAAGCTTTAGAAAATGGAGCCAAAGGATCTTCTCAAGTTTATGAAGCATGACGGCTTTGCTCACTGTCTTCTAAAGTCATATTTGAAAAAGCCTGTAGAAGCTTTTCTGGAGGTAACTGTGGTAGGTGCTTCATAGACAAAACCATAAAGACAGTAAATAAGCTGAGTATAGAACTATTATTCACAAATCTTGCAACACTAAAACCAGTGACCACTTACTGAAACTAGTAGGAGATTAGTTTAAAACAGATAAAAGAAAATACTTTTTAAATGCAATTAGTAATAAACTTCTCCATAAACAGGAATTTGTGGAGACAGGGAGTATTAATGGTCCCAAAAGAGATAAGACAAGCTTGTAAGGCAAAAGTTTCATAAGCTGTTGCTAAAGGGCAGAGCAAAGAAGTACCCTCCAACATTCCTAATCCAGGGATTATGAATGCTGTGATGGTATAGGGGAACAGTTCATGTAAAGTAGTAAAGCTCAAATGCTCTCCCATCTCTTGCTGCAAACATTACTGGGCTAGAGGAACTAGTGGTCTAACCCAATGAGACATTTCTTATTTTGACATCTCCCCTGAGCAGTGAACATGGTGAAGACAGTTGTGTCAGGCAGGCTCCTTAGAAGCAGCACTTTCTCTTTCTCAGCAGAAAATCTGCAAAATCTTAGTGACTCTATTTCTCTGCCATTGCCCTAACCTCCTATTCCTTTCATCAAAATAATGTAAACAAAACAACAAACTTCCATTTTTCTCAGGTTTAAGGGAACTTGAAACTGCTTTCCATCACCCTTAAGATCTGTCTCTTTCTCAGCTCCCTGCTCTTCTCAAGAGGTTCCCACTCTTTGCTCATTCAGCAGGCTTACCAGCTGTCATGTTTTTCTTCCTGCCCCAGCCTGTACCCTGTGAGTTTCTCCCAGCTGAACATGTTCAATGACTTTCAGGAAAAGGGCATTTCCCCCAGTCTAAATATAGGGCTCCACCTTATCATGGAGAAGCAGCAGCCAGGACCAAGGAAAGAGGAAGGTCTTGTTCCTTTTCAGCCATCACCCCCTTTAGCAAACACAGAACACAAGATACGTAGTAAACTGTGAACAAACAAAATTAATATTACTTTCTGTCCAAAATACTGTTTTGATCTCAATAGAAAAACATTTAGTCCCTTGTTTACTTTCAGCTGGATTGGTGTGTGTACTATGCACTACTATGTTTCACAATAACATTTTTAAAATTACCATTATTGGGGATAACATTATGTTTAGATCCAGTAAACTATAGCAAAAGAAGATTTTCAGTCTTGAACTTCAAATTCCTTTGTACAAATTTAATTTAAAGTGAGAACAGTGATGAAGTACTTTGGAACTTCTATAAGTAATTAAAAACAAAAAAGTGATCAGAGGTATCAATTCCACACTATCAGGATTGAGAGATAATGAGAAAAAATTGTTCATTTTAGGATGACTTGAATCTACCTGATCTTCAGCTAATGGGTGATTTTCAAAAATCTAACTTGCCACTCAGTAATGAGCACTGCTAAATATGTGTCATGAAAAAGATGTATTAGGTTAGTGTTTGAGAACATAAGCTTTGTAAAAACAAACAAACAAAAAAACCCCAAACCCACAACCTAGAGCAAGTGACATTGTAAGACGGTAGTCATCTTCAATGGGAAAGTTGTGCAGCATTTTCTAATAGGTTATGTGCAGTTACCATGCGTTTAGAGCACACCTCTGTCTCTGCATTGCAAAACCTCAGAACATGTAGTAACATTTGCCAAATATTACCGTGTGGTAACACTTTGTAAATGCTTATGTTTAAGCGATGACCACTAAACTGGAATCAGCATCATAAGGTGTAGATCACAAAATGCAGCCACTCAAGTTTTTAGGGAAGTAGCTTCTAAGGACTCAGTAAATGTAAGCAAGTTCATATAGGAGAAAGATAGTTTGATTCAGAAACTAGCTTGCAAATATGTTGCACTATGAGAAAGGTGGTACAAAACCAGGTTTTCCATTGCAAAAAGAATACCAGGAACAAAAATTAGGAGGAATCTTTTGAATCCTCTTTTCTAAATGGAAAAGAAAGTGTATAGGGAAGAATGCACATGTATGTGTATGATTTTACCTGCCAGAAAGGATTAGGAAAATATGGCCTTTTATTATAAATGGATTTATAATGTGTTATAAATAGATTTATAATTTATAATAAATTATAAATGGAGTCTGGTATAAACATTCAGGAACATAACTTTCTTTTGCTTTATATGCTCACACATTCCGCCCCCCCCCCACATATCTGAAACTAAAATTTCTGTACAGGAAAAAGTTTGTCTGAATGTGAAAAACTGTATTTATTCATTTTTTTCCTATGTCCTTTCCCCCTCACTCTATAAATTATTGCTCTGTTTTTATCCCAGCCTTACAAGGACAAGGCTGATATGTGAAAATCTGAACACAATCTTCAGTTAAAGACCACTACTTTGTAAGAAGTAGATTATTCTTATCCCCTGGATATGTGTCTGTTTTTATTTAATTTCTTTTTGAGATGCTAAGCACAGAAAATGTGTGTTCTGGAAGAACTTCAGTGAAAATGCTGAACATTCACAGCTGTCATTGGCTTTTTGGTGGCTGTCACTGCTCACTTTTATTAAAAATGAGGGCTCTACTCTCTGCTTAGTTTTGTGTCTAAAGTGTATGCATACTTATTTATTTTAAGATATGGTCACTGCCGACAGTTACATACATGCTTAACAGTAAGCACTTGGTCAAATGCACAGAACTGGAGCCCTAAGAAAGGTCTTGTGATCATTTAGAAGTCACAATCTGAGCTGTCTAGATGAACATATCGACTCTGCTGGTTCAGTTACAAACAATAAGGTTTTGAAGAATCTTAAATTCAGGTAATAACCAAAGAGTTGTAATTATATTTCTTAGATGATATCTGTAGGTTTTTTTCAATTTAAAGACAGAAGTATGTATTTTATATGGTACTTTATAAAGCAGTTAATAATGTTTTGAAGGACCATAATACCTGAAAGTGTAGTATTTAACTATGCTCTCTTCAATGTTTAGAAAAAAATTCAAATCTCTAATTCTTTTTTCTGCAGTTTTTAAAATGTTGTGCACTGGATATAGACTTTATTTATATATTAAGTCTGTATCAACTTTTAGTTTCTTTTAATTCCACTCTTATTGTCAATTTTCAAGTATGCTACAATTAAAAAGGTATTTATCTTACTTTGTATGTTTTTTCCTGGAAGAATATTCTTTCAAACTAACACCAGAAAAACTAGCAGTCACCATTACAAATAATTAGCTTTTGTAATTTACATATGAACCACATATACTGAGTATGAAACCTGTCATTGCATGGGTGATGAGAAAAATGTTGAACAAATGTATTTGAAATAACTAGAATTAAGAACACATGACTAAGGTTGTATAGCCTAATATACTAAGAACAATTTTTGATTGCTTATTTGAATTGACAGTCCAGACCCTGATACATTATTAATGCTCATCATGCTAATTTATTATGCTGTAGGGTTTTTACAATATTATATATCCCTATGAAAGAATTGATGAAGAAACCAAAATTTTTCATTATTTTGTAGTGAATATATTATCATATAGAAATTTTTGCAATGGGACCTTATCCAAATTGTAGTCTTAACAGATGGGATCTTGTTGGGGTTCCACATATTTCGTTATTTAGGACTTTAGTAAACAGTGATTTTATCCAGTCTGTGATTGGAACAGATGTGATCTTATCAGGGTTCCACTTTTTTTCAGGAGCATAAAATTGCCATGATTTGCTGTACAGTGCTATAGTTTACTTTTTGTGCTTTTAGAACCAGAGTCCTTTTTAGCCAGAATTTGCCCTTGGGTCCTAAAAACATCATAATAGGGAGTTAATGTTTTATTCTCTATTAATCCCATTAAATCCTTTTAATATTAGAGCATGTGTTGCTTTATAGCATTAAGTAGTGTCTTGCACTCAACAGTATTTTCACAGTTTATGACACTGCTTAGGGCATTAACAAACAGCTGTTTGAATTAAATGAGCAGTTAAGGACCCCGTTCATTAACTCAAAAGTTTCATGTATTTTTAATTCCTTAAATCTAATGGTATTATCACCCTCCAAGAAATCTATCTTTGATTATAATTTGCTGTGACCAGTATCAGTTTGGGTGAGATGAAAGAGATTATTTTTTGGACTATAAGCCCTATCGGTGGTTAATATCTCCAGTGAATCTGAACTGTCTTATAACAGTTTTAATCTTTTGGGATATAAAACTTTTAAAGTTGTTTACAGCAGTTGCGTTAAGATTTCTTCCAATTTTGTTTACTGATGACTTCATTTAGCTAATGTAAAGAGGCAGTTGGAACAGAATTATTTGCATTTGAAATGGCACTATCAGAGGTTTCTGACTGACTCATTTAAAAAAAGAAAAAGAAAATTGTATTTGGACAGTGACAGAGTATATAATGGAGTCCTATGTATCAAGTGTACATAGGCATTTCATATATTATTCAAGATATAGATCTGTACGTCTTCATTCTACTTAGATAATAAACTGTTCAGCCTTTCACTTGAACTTGTATTCCATGTGGTCTTTATTATGAAACAGCAATACTGTAAAGAGATGTTTTGAGCTGAGGCAGATTTGTCATTGTATAGCTTTAATTTGGGGGAAAAAATCCCACTTTTTTTGTAAACATGTATGGGTTTGCCTGTGTGCACATAGTCAAGATTAATATTGTTTTAGTACATAGCTTTAATGTATTTTAGAATTACGTACTTTAGCCCAAGTTCTGCACCTTCAGTAGAATTATCCATGTCCACTAAATTAAGCATGTGCCTAGATGTCTGTGGAAGATGACCTGGTTGTGTGAAGCTTTTTATTCTTTTCTAATTCCTACCTGCTAGTTCTCTAAAACATTCCTGGTTGTTTAGCTTCAGAAAACCAGAAATTTCCAATGAAGTTTTCACTGAAAAGAAAATATTTAAAACATGCAAAATTTCCTGCTAGGTTTTAATGTAATTTTATTGTTTATTTAGGCTTCAGCCCAGGAAGCTCCTTTAATACATGCTCAGTTTTAAGCGTGATAAGGATCTCTCACACTGAATAGTAGCATTGTTTAGTATAGTATTTATTTCACTCCAAGGATATGTTAAACACTTTTTTATAAACTGGGATAAGAGACTGTCTGTAGTATCTATGATGGCTGAACTGTGCTTCTTCTTGAAAACAAAATGACCATGAACGTGTGCCACTCAGTTATGACTCTTTTCTTCTTATCAAATCATCCAATTCCAGTATTTGAGTTTAGTACTTGAGTCTTTAGTAAGTGTACGTCTCCTCAGAAGAATTCTCAGAACATTTGGATGCAGATTCAAGTTGGTCTTTGTAATAGCCAAATCGCTCAATGCAATTATCCATAGAGATTTCAGCCAGGAAGGCTGGAATATTCACAGAGAATGAAGGACAGTCCAGGGGATCTTATCATGCGAGGGGATAAATACAGAATAACCTGGTTATAACTCAAAGCACTTCAGACCAGCCTTCAAACCTGAACCTTGTTTTTGGATCTTCTTATTGTATAAATCATGGAAGACCACATCATATGGTAAACAATAAAAATAAGACTTAAAGTTCTTAAAAGGAGTTCGTATCCTAATGACTTTGGAAGAGGAAGTTTTGCAATCTTTATATACATGTAGATGAACGGTGTAGGAATTTAGATTTGCTCCACCTTTTTCAGACCAAGCAATAGCTCTGTTCTCTGCCTACATGAACAGGTTGCAGAATTGTTTTCTCTCAAAGCCAAGTTAATGGATGCCACAATGCTAGGATGGCCAGACAGCCCTCTCTATACCTCTTCTCCCTTTCCTCTCCTCATTAGAATGGATTCCCTGGGAAGAAGCACTGGTAGTTCTAGTTATCCATTCCTGTGAAGACTGCTGTGCACTTATTGATATTATATTTGTTGCTAGATAGTCCATCTGTGAATTACAGTCCAGATAGTTTCAGCTTGTCTGGCTCTTGAAAATTTTTCTAAAATCAAATAAATTATTTAGAATACTAATATCAACATGTTGTACTTCCAGAAAGAAATGTGCTGATCCAGTACAGTAAAGGGTTTGACTGAAATATACACATAAAAGCATACAGTTTCACCCTTTCATCTACATTGATCTCATGGATTCTTTAGACTCAAACATGCTGAGAGTTAAGATGATGACTATGTGGCTGTGTACATTTTGAAGAGTATACACAAAGGAGGTGGGGTTGAATCTTTCACCCAGTATTGCATTTATGTTTTAGCTTTATAAGAAACTCACAGTGAAGTGAATATTATAAATTGAATTGGTTTATTATCAAATTAATGTTTCTTAAAAATATGATTTATTAAGTTATACCAGTCTATCTTTAGATAGTGTGGACAGGAAAAGTCATGTAGACAAAAAAAAAAAAAAAAGTGCTAAGACCTACTAGATGTATTGACTAAGAAACTTAAAGGCAGAGAGAAAAAAAATGACCTAATCACCTGCATCACTATATGATATATGAAGTCTGGTCACCATGAATATGGTGTGTGTTATAGACTGGAAATAGGTAATTCACCCTGAGGAAAAGATAAAACATTTTTGCAGTTCAGAAAGCTGGTTGTCTTAAACAACAGAATTGAGACAGGTGCAGTTTTAAAAGCACACTGATCATGTGAAAAGATGGAGGGACTAGACTTCCAAAGTAGCTGAGATATCCATAACCTATATTGATATGGGTAAACTAGAATTGCAGACAAGAGACAGGTTTCATCTCCTTTTTTCCTTAAGAGCAGCACTTTTCTCTACCTTTACAAAGTCTAGAGTTTTCCATAGAATTTTAACCTTCCAGTCAGTATCACTTTAGATCGTTCTTTAGACCTACCCATGTATAGATCTAAACTTTTTATAGTTCTGAAGTGGTTTTTGAGATACCCATCTTAGCTAGAAGAATGGTTGAGTTAGAAATTCTTTCCCTGGAATATTAATAATGAATTTTCTTGAACATGAGTTGGGGCTAAGAAACATTTTTTGTATCAAAGATTAATTCTAGAAGCAAAAAGATGACTAAAAATGTCCTCTGCCACACTAAGGTTAGTTGCAATGCAAGGAGGAATTCTGGCATATTTAGGACTTCTGCCGAGCTCTTACAGTTTAATTCAGAAATATGTTATTCATACTTTCCATCTAGTATTGAAAATTAAAGAAGACTCCATGTTCTTGGGATTTTGCAGTAAAAGCTTTCTTCTTTCAAAATCATATAATCATATGAAAATCATGGAAGTATTGTATCTTTCATTTCAATGAATCAGTAACATAGCCATCTAGTCATCTGTTCAGGCATCTTCCAAATTCTGCAAGCTGGACACTCAAATGTTTCTGATATACGTATGCTTGGTGTAGCATCCCAGTGACTGTGACGGAAGAATTAACTACTTTGTGGCTTTGCGTATGTTTATATGGATTTCCCCCTCCCCAATACCAGTATAAAAAATGAAGTATCAGGTTTATCAAGAATAGAAAAAAATTATCGGTGCTATCTCTGAAGATGTCCTTCCCTGGAATAACAAGGTTCTGGTTCAGCTGTTAACTGAGGAAAAAGATTAGGCTATTAGTTGGAAGTCAGAGCTTGGTTTCATAAAATCCTTTGCTCTGCATGGTGATTGTTCTGCTTAGTCTCAGTTTTTAATTTTCCTTTCCCATACAGAGAAAAGGTATATTGTAAGAGCACCAAACACAGGTTTTTCAAAGGCAGAGTTGCAAGTATCATGCCTTAGTTGGTAAGTTTGATCTGTCTGCAGCATGGACAAAGCATAGACCCGTAGTCATGGATCTAAGGATCTCAGTATTCTAAGTTTTCAGGTAGTGATAGGAAACTTTTCAGCTCTTGGGACTCAGCAGAATTTCCCTAATCTTCTCAGTCAAATTCACCTATAATGAGCTCAGTCTCAGTTTTTGAAGATAAGTATTTGCTAGACAAGGAAATTGGCATCCTTTTTTGAATTCTTAAATGTGAGCTTGTGCTGCAAAATTATGTTTTCATAATGGACCAACTGCACAGTTCACAGAACTACAGAATCTTATTTTTAAATTCTTTTAGCCCTTACATTTGTGAAAAAAGGTTAAATTCACAAATTCTAAACGTTCCAAGACCGGAAGACAGATCAAAAGAACATGATTCTTAATGTTTTTTAAATTCTTTTAAACCTTTCTTGAAGATATCTGTTTACGTTTTTTCAAGATTTGACATTGCCTCTACTGGCAAGGAAAGGAGACTTGCTTGAGAAGCCCTGTTGTTCAAGAGGACTTTAGAATTTAAGGATTCATTCTTTGTATGATCCAAAATTGATGCAAAAGTGCTTTCATAACAAGAAAAAATTTTATAGGGGGATTCCTTAGAAAAAATGCTCCAAATGAAATGGCTGAAGTGGCTTTTATTAAAGACTGGAAAGATTAAACATCAGCAGTATTCATGCCCTTATTTAATATTGTTTAATAACTTGTTAAACTCCAAAAGGAGAATAATTAAAGTCAACGAAAAGAAAATATCCTGTTTGTTGCACACAAGACTGTGTAGACTTCATGAAACTGGCAGGCAAACCATGCTGACAAAATCAGTGCCAGTCATCATTTCTGACTCAAATCCTAGATTTCCAATCCATTTGTGTCCCATATTTACCATCTAAAGTTATGTTAGTCAGAAAAACAGACAAGTTTAATTGCCCATTCTACCTCCAAACTGCATTTTAAGAAGAATTTCTAGACTTCACATGAAGATTAATTTTTTGTCATTTTAACTGCAAATAGCCATGATTTAAGAACTGTTTTTCTCAGAGGTCAAACCTGGGCCTGCAAACAACCCAGATTAGAAGTAAATCTAGCCCTTCCTACAACAAGTCAGTATGACACTGAGATTCTTTAAAGTGATACAGCTGTCTATACAAATATGTAACTTTCCTGCCATGAATATACTTGCATTTCAAGAACTTGTTATTTTCAAAAGAAAAAAAAGTTACACCTCTGTCTTTCCTTTCCGTAAAGAGATACTCCCTGTTCTCAGTCATATCACTAAAAACTATGTTAAACTTTTTGTAGCTGGAAGATACAAGTCTTCAGCATCAACCTTGAGGCCATGGTAGTTCTTTCTACTGCAAGAGTAGTTATAACCATCCCTCATGGGAAATCAGTCTTCCTTCATCATACCTTTGCACAGCACTAATCTACTGATTTGGTATCTTGTGTTGATGATGTCTTGGGACAGTGATTCTGCAGTCATTATTTAATTAATAATCATCAGATCTGGGGATTACACTGCCTGCTACTCCCATCAAAAATAGGAATATGAGAAGGAAAAGAAAGTCTGTTTACCAGCAATTGCTAGATTTGGTATACTTTGGTTCTTGCAGATCCACACATCCCACACATCCCGTTTTCCTTCTCTTAGAATCTTCTAGATTTTGTTGATTTTTGGAAGGAAAAAAGACTGCCTGGTTTACTTGTTTCATTTGTATATATATGATATGCTCACATTGTTAAAAAAAAGCTCATTCTTTGAGAAGCAAGAGACAAACCTTTAGAGCTGTGGGTCTGCAGAGCAGCAGTTAGGAGGAGCACTTATTGCTGTACCTAAATGGGCCAAATATCAGAAGATGTTTTTCACATCACTATTTGATCAACTCAAACTGGCAGCAATATCTTCTGTTCACTAAACAGTTTACTTGTAACAAAGCCCCTTTATCTGTAACACACATTAAAAAAAACTGTGAAGAGGTGCCCCTCTGTTTATAATACTGTTTATAATGTTATGCTCTCGGTAGAATCTTATCCCAGAAGAAGAAAATCTGCACTAGAAGAATAACAAAAGCCATTTGTAAAGTAACAAAGCTCAGGTTTAATGTGGTGGAAGCACAGAAACCATCTTGTGTACAAGCAAAAAAATAGACACTTAGAATAGAAGATAGTATTGTCAATGGGTTGGTACAAAAAGTGTTCTTTTTTTGTTTGTGTGTTATGTTTATTGGGTACTAGAATGTTAAATAAGCATAGTGAAAAGAAAAAGGAAGATAAGAACAGAGTAAGAACCAAAAAGCTATGAGTCTAAATAAGTAGGGCCAGGGATGTCTGAACAGAAGGAAATTATTTCAGAGAATATTTTGAGCAGTAGCTACGTCATTCTAGACATGATCTGATTATATTCTGTTGTTAATAATGAAAGTAGAGGGTTCCTGCATAGCATGGGCAGTATATTTTAACTAAAAGTTTTATTAGAATATTAAGTGAATAATCTGTTCTTTCCCCCAAAATATGAGGAAATGCAAGAGAGAGTGTTTTAAAAATTCATACTATCCCTGATTATGGTAAAGGACATGCAATATTGGATGGTAAGGTTCAGCGGCTGCCATTATGCTGTCATTAGCCAGACATTTGTTATCAATGAAATGCTGCAGAACTATTGTTCCAAGGCTGTTGCTGTAAAATCATAGTGCATTGTAGTTTGTTGGAGGTTAGTAGCACTTGTTAATTTGATCAAGGCTGAAGTTTACGGAGGATAAAGTAAACAATGCAAACTGCAGACACCATCAGTTTCCTATGGGCAGTGAAGTGTAGTTTGTTCCATTTACACTTCACAACAACATCTGATGGGCTTTTGTCAGTGCTGCACAGAGTAATTAAACCTGAAATCAATAGCAGGCATTTGTCATGTTTACAGCCACTCTTTCTGCTGGGTTAAACTCATCAGTTTAGTGCCATTCTGTTTTACTGCAGAGACACGCTCCATTATTTCTTCAGGTACAGTTGAGATATTCAGTTACATGCCCAATAGTTTGGATACGACAGTAAGATTAAAAGGGGCAGGCAAATGGACAGTTTTTGTAATTTATTCACTGATTTCCTTAAACGGTGTTGGATTTCCATTTTCTTCCACCTACCCTTTTATGAAACCCTTTATGCCCTAGAATAATGCATTCCCATTGTCCAATAGTGGTAGTGAAGGCAGCATTAAAATTGTATATAAGTTGACGCAGAATGTAACTTTACTCCAATCACAGGTTACTGCACTGAACTAGTAAAAATATAGTGTACTAGCTTCATGAGAGCAGTTCAAAGCTATGGTTTACATATTGATCTTCTTTGTAGTTCTTTTCAAATAAAACGGACCCTTCTGGTTTTGTTCAGTTTAATTCAGATATTCCTGCCTATATTCCTCTCCAGCCTTCCTTTTTCTGTTCTCTTGGATATTCTTTTTTCTTTTTTTCCCTCAATTTTCTAAATTATGGGGTCAGATCATCCTGAATTTTATGGCAAAAGTTTTCAGTTCAGTGGTAATCTCATTAGTCTTTGGACATGAAATCTGAGAGAGGCTTTGAGGAAACTGAACATTTATACATTTACTACTTAGAGATATTATATGATTTTAATATGATTTCTAGTAGCCCATTTTATAAACAGTCCTTGTCTAATGGTATCTGCTAAACTTTTTATTGTTGCTTTGTAGGCAGCCTTGAAATAGTGGTATGTTTATGCATGTCTAAGGCCTTTGGTGGGATCTTAAAAGTAAGAGTGAAGTTTGACAGATTGGATGTGCCATTACTCTTAGACTGGAGTGGTGTTCCCTGTGTTGCTGGTGGCTCAAATGCTTGTAAACTGTCTTAAAAACTGCTAGAGAGTAAGGAAAAAAAAAATCTTCCTCTTGCATATGTGCAATTTTAAATTCTAATAATTATATTTAGGATTAATTAAATATTTTCCCAGTTTGTCCAGAGCACCAAGGTTTCCTTCTAAAGACTTCTTACGTGGGATATTTAGATCAGTAGCAGGAAATTATTTCAATTAGAGTGATCTAAACTTTATAGAACTTTCATCTCAAATGATTACAAAATGCCTTGCAAACTGTCCCAATTTATACACAGCTTGCTTTATCCACTACTGAAATGCAGCCACCCTGGGTGAAACATAGCAACTATTCAACACTCCACAACAGCTTAGGACTGGAAATTAAGAATCTCTCTGTATTTGTAATTGCAGTGGGAAATTAGGTAGGCTGAATGTAATTACATGAGCTGGAATTTGTCCAGGAGACTGAAGTTAACACACCTATTCTTATGATGAGTTCCCTGGGATTGGTAATGACCGATTTGGGTAGGACCTTCCATTTATACCTCATCCAAAAGAAAACTCCTACAAGGATACAGTGCCCCCAACACCTTTCTTGTGCATTGCTACTGCATTGCTATGAAGGAATGAATAGAGTTAGCCTGTAGTCATATGACAGTGTGACGTGCACTTGAGATTAGCACTTACAAAGCTCAGAAAAGGTATTATTCAGTTAACATTTATATTTTTCTTTTCAAAATATAATTTTCTTTCTTTTCTGTGTGAGTAAGGTTAGCTATGTAATGAAAGAGAGGAAATGTATAATGCAAGAATGATGGAACATTTGTGTATCTGTAAGGCCTTCTGTGAGAATTGCATGATATTTCTTAGACTTTTGGCTGAGGGCTAGAAAAGATTAAGTTTACTTAATTGTCCTCTTTGTATTTCTTTTTATTGTCAGTGTAGAATGAGAGGCTTTATATTAAAGCTGTTTTGTGTAGTGCATTTCAATTCATATAATAGGCACCTGTAGAAGCTAAACAATCTAAATTAGTAAGTGACATGATTATGTGTGGCCAATCCTGATGAGGTATGAACTAGAAAATGTGGAAGACAATATTCTGCCTGTGTTGAATTGGCTAGCTATTTCAGTTATATGTGCTTTAAATGTTTAGCTCCAAATCATGTAGAGCACAATCTCACTTTACTAATATGTGGGACTTCTCTTAAGAAGAAGAAATGACATAGTACAAAATATATCATGTTGGACTTGGCCACAGATGAGAGGAAATATCACACTCAGTTGTGTCTCATCTAAAATTCAGTGTTGGTTACACTCTTAGATCCAGCTTCATCACTGTGATCCATGTATCTACCCTCTTTCAGTCTAGTTTTGGGATTGAGGCACTGGATGGGCCCTCAAGGTATACAAGTTCTGTTCTCAACTATACAGTATGTGTAAAGATTAATTTGATTGTGCTTAAATAAATGTTGATAAATGTGGATAAATCTATCTTTTCTCTTTAGTTGCACAGACAGAAATCCTCTGTCATTCTCTTTCTTTAAAGTCTTTCGTAAAGGTCAGAAAGTCTTATGAGCTCATGAAATATATGCTAAAATACTAACTTTAAAAGGGCTATAAAGTCATGCTGGAGTTGATCAGAACTGCATATTTCTCAAAATGATTTTTTGCTAATCAGAAGACAGTTGAGCACTGTTGAAACAGATCAGGAACTGTGAGTAGGTTTCTTAAAATTCTGCAGATAAGATAGAGACAAGTGAGAAGGATGAGAAGACTTTATCACACCTTCTCTTAACTCCGAAGCTCAATTTTTTTCTGGGTTTTACATTTGACAGTAGAGTCATATGACTGTTGTGAAAAACTGTAACATGCTACACTAGGTACTATTTTAGAAAGTACTACTCTACTGTCCTGCAGAAGATTTTTGATGATAGTTGATCGTGCAAAAGCAGAAGGTTTTGGGGAGGTGAAGAGGTTATTTGCCTGTAGTATTATTCCATGAATATAAGGCTTTTAGACGTTCCTGCTCACTCCTTTTCCTCAAAGGTAGTTATTTTCCCCAAGTGTTCATGGTAAAGAACTGGGAACAGCTGACTTACAGGGGATTTTTATGTGATACCGTACTAGATAATACTATGTATTTTTAAGGTATTTTTTGTTAAGTTCCAAACATGTAATAATCCCCCAAAATGTATTGATTTTCAAAGGCAATAAACTCTATGAACAGTTGGGACATGTAAAATGAACCAAAATGATCCCACTGAATTGCATAGCAAAAATGATTGTAGTGGTTATTTTCAGTGGTTAAATTAAAATATTAGATTATGGAAGGAAGAGTTTGGAGATAGAAGAGGTGAGGGTATCATCTTAATCAGATAGTATAGATAGCACCGGAATAAACTGGTGGGTTTTGAATGCCATGTGAAGAATAAGCTATTAAGCTCCTTAATTGTACTACAAACAATGAACAAGTTGTTTGGTTACAATTTTGTTATTGAAGTTTTAATATGTCATTGTTTTGATATGAATATAAAATATAACACATTTTTCTTATACATTTGCATAATAATAATATATATTAGAAATGTTGTTCTATAAGATAAACACATGAAAACTCATGTGTCTTAAAATGCTGTCTGCAGACAACAGTCAAATTTTATTTGTCCCTAGATTCTTTAGCACCTTTCTTTGGTTTTATATAATCTGTACTGTGCTATTATGTAAAGTATGTCACCAAATACATTGTATTTCAAATATTAGTGTTAGAGATTTTAACAGTGTTCTGAATATGAAAAAATATAGAGTGATAGTCAAAACAGAAGCCAAACTTTTAATTTCATGTCCTGCTCTTCTTCATGCTTATCACATAAGAGTGTAGGATGGAGGTGCTTGTTGCAGTTTCTGTTGTTGTGGTTTCTGTTGTTCTGCATGGCAAGCACTGAGAACACATGTGATTGCCACAGATATTTCTGGGATATCATTTTGTTCATAGGTCTCCTGTTTTTTCTTCAACAACAGCCACTGAATTCCTTGTGTCTAATGTATTTTTAGTGCTGTATTTATACATTTTGACATTCATATCTGATAGTGTTTCTGAAAATAAGATTTTGCTTTTAAGCCACTTGTAAAGGTCAGATACTTCTGATTGACTTAGACCTGTCCTTGAGAATCTGGATGAGAATCACATAGCAGGCAGGTATCCTGTCTGTTGTTCTTTTAAATCCCACATTTATAGCGGAAAGGAATCATGCTGATGGAATTTGTCTTGAAGGGTTGATTCTCTAATTCAGGCATGGCTCAAGAAAAATCCCTCTTCACCTCACAATGTGCTTGTCCACCACTAGCACAGACTCCTGATAACAAACTTTTTGAGATTGTGCTACAAATACATTTTGAAAGGGTCTGGCATCAGGTCCCCTTTTTCTCACATTTTATCTCACCTGGCCTCCTCACCTGTCATGGCAACTAAACTTTGACTCCTTAGTGGTATCATATATGATGTGTATCATATCCTGTTTTAACTTTGGTTATGACAGTCATTCCATGAGCATCATAGATCTCCAAAGCTTATACCCATGTCTCTTTCTGGCATCAACTGTTAGGAGGCCAACGACCAGAAATCTATTACTTCTGGTTATTAAAGATAATTTGTACTGTACAGAGACCTCATCTCTTCCTACTGGGGGGTAGGTGACATGAGATTTTGATTGTCCACCATTAAAAATGGACTTTGGAAGAGCGGCACTCTAGTACTAAGTGATCTGATATTTTGATGATCAGTCTGTTGTCCAGATGGGAGAACAAGAACACTTTATGTCCCAGAGGAGCAACCAGAATAGTCAGCACCTCGGTGAAGGTTCTTGGGTTTGTAAAGAGGCCATACAGGGTCCTGCTCTGGTCCTGATCCACTGTGAACCACAGATTGTTTCACTATCCTGATTGAGGTACAAAGAAAAAGCCGTCAGTTTTGATAGCTGGAGTAACTGAGGCTGACACAACTATCTTGAACTTTAACCCACAGATGAAGGCATTCAATTTTAGGTACATGAGCATGTACATGAGGCATGAGTGGCTAGCCTCATTTTTATTACAGTATTAGAAATGCTGCAGTAAAATCTTTTCCCCTTGGCATGTAAAAGAAACAGTTCTTCCAAAGTGAGCAAAGAGTCTAACTCTTGCTGAAGCAGAATCACATGTGACAGGTCCCTGATAAGGAATCAGGCAATGAAACCCTCAGACTTTCATGACTCAACTGCTGTAGCTGATGTCCCTCTGGATACAAAGTCTCTGTCCTAAATTTTTTCTCATGATGGTTCCTGAGTTTCACTTAAGTCACAGAATCAGTATTTCTGCTTACTTTTCTGTATGCCATACGTGTAGAACTGGGAGTATTTTCCACTTTCTTGACATCAAGAGAATTCTTTCTTTTTATGCTGAAAAGACAAAATTCTTAAGGTGGTGTGCAAAATGGTTCGTATTAACTGCTGACATGGCCATGACATGAAGACATAAACTGGATATGAAATATGTCAAGGCATCTTATGAAATCACCCAAATAGAGCCACTGTCTGTAACTGGAATGCACCCGTTGGATCTGAAGCTGTATCAGTGGCTTTGTTGAAAAATGTCTCCCTTCTTAATGTCTTCCAAAGCTTTATCCATATTCTTATCAACTACTGCAATAATACCGAGGAAGACTCAAAGCTAATGCAGCATGTGATAGAGTGAGTCTATTTGCTTCAAGAACTCAGTGACTTTTCCTGTGATGACTGTGGAGATGGGGACTTACTGCTTGGAGCATTCGCATTACAAATATACACATCACTCAAAGACAGAAAGATACTATTTTCTGGTCACTGAAGTTCTTTAAGTTTTGTAATCCACTCATAAACACTTTTCATCCTTATTTCTCTCCTTTCCTATGCTTGAAGGATCTCTTTTTTTGTTGGGGTTCTGTAGTTGAGGAGAAAATGACATTGTGTGTAGCTCCCTTTGCTTTGTCTATTCATGTGCTGAGCATGAGACCTCATGGGGTTAGAATGTATTTCTCAAAAAGCTTTACTTGCTGATAGTAGCCTTTTTATCCTAGTGGTTTTGGTTCTGAGATCATTTGTTCTTGGAACCTACTCATTTGTGCTTTTCAGTTGTTGTTCATAAAACTCGGTTTTGGCTTATTCAGAGCCCAAGAATGTAGGTTTTTTTCTCAGGGGACATGCCTGTGACTTTAGTTGTGTTAGCAACATTTGAAACTACAAGAACGGGCAAATTAAACTGGATTACCATTTTTATATAGAACAAGTACAACTACTGTACCATCACTATAGAAAGTGACAGTTCTGAAATGAATGAGCAGTGCTAGAAAACAGAACTGCAATCGGTACAAAAGCAGGGATTTTGGTATCAGAAAAAATAGTTTTCCTTAAAATTCATTATCATTATTACACTTAAATATATGCCTGAGTCCAATGGCAAATAGTTCAAACAGGCTATTAAAACATTATATAAATATTTCCTGAACTGTTGTTTGGGAAAATAACTACATGGATTAAAAAAATGAAAGACTGTGTGTGGATGCATGTTATAGTTACCTGCTTAAAAGTTATGTTGTAACACCCATGTTTCCTGTTTTATACAAAAGAATTCATATTTCATACATCTGTTGAGCTAGTAGGATTTTGTATAATTCTAGAGGGGAAAATTAGCTATGCTCAATTTAAAGTATTTGACATAGTTGTCCTTGTTTGTTTATAGCAGTTATTGTAAAATGTTATTTTGCTTTGAAAAGTTCCAGTCCTTTATTTTTATGTGGGAAAGTGTAAATAGTGTAAATAGTTTGTCTAAAACGTTGTAATTTACATCAACTGTAATTATATTTTCATTTGTACCACTACTGCCTCCGATTTTATGATTTGAAGTTTTGAATACAGTGAATACAGTGAAAATCTAGCAGAAGCGTTTATGACCACCTTGATCCAAGCTGTTGTTCTCTGATGTTGGTATTTATTGGCTCTATTTTCCCCATTAATGTCATTTTTACATGCAGTGGCCAAAAATAGAAGTATTCTGAAGGATTTCTTGTCTTGAAGCTTGACTGTGTTCTACCTTAGATCTGATTTTATCAAGAGAGGAAAATCCTCAATACCTTTAGTTTAGCATTGCATTGCATTATGAGCAATACGCAAATACAAATACATTTAAGGGCATTAGTCCTTCATTGCCTTGGACCCCCTTTTCTGTGTCCTAGATTTTTTTGTAGAAAGGAACTATTCCACACTGGTCTCAGAATTTTTAGGTTAAAAGCAGACTGGATCTTTAACATACTATATCTTGACTCAAAATATGTTAGATTCTACTTTTTTTGACTTCCAACCTTCTCATGTCTTATTTCTTGAATAAATACATTCATTAAATAAAGAATAGTACTGCATAAAGGTACTTGGTATTTCTTATGTCTCCATGCACTTGTTTTGCTTTGTATGTACTGCTTCATTTCCATTGTTTACAGGTTGGGGCATTCCTTTTAGTTTTTGTTAGACACTGAAAGTCTTTGTAGAAAGACAGATCTTAAATTTTACTCTAAAGAGGACAAATAAATGTTTCTTCTAATCTCTTGGATGAAGGTTTTCATACACAAAGAGTTTCTGCCAAGGATTCTCTGTAAAAGTGCCCACCACTGGGGAATTTTAAGGCAAGTGAGAATAAGCTGGTCTGTCACGGTTCCAGCCAGCAAGATTTTAATATGATAGAGAGAACCCTGAGGTACAAACAGAATTGTACAGATGACCACAAAATTGTATTGATACAGAGGACAACTATGCTCTTGTTGATCTATTTTTATCTAGAATACAGACCTGTTCTTTTTAAATAACTGAAATTTTGGTGGTGTCCTGTTATGTTAGAGCCATAATATATTCTCTGCTTAAAATTTGACTTGCTCAATTTTTAAATGTGCAGGGCATTTCTGATTTTGTTATTAAGAAAGGCAACAGAGTTGATACAAAATGTAATTACTTTTTAAAACTGTTTATTAAAAAATTTTTTAGGTTTTGGTCAGTTTTTCATTACATGTTTAATTTTGTTCAATGAAAGTTTTCTAAAATGCATTTTTGAAAGTTTTAAAAAGTTTTATTCTAAATGGAATAGGGGAGGAGTAGAGATGCATTCTCTACTTAAAAATCTATATTCTTAAAAATAAATATTCTACTGTAAAAGCAGCTTATGGAGAACAGAATTTTTTTATGCTTGCTTTTGAAATGAGATTGAGATTTTCTTCACTGAAATGAAGTTTTCATAATTATTTTTGTTGTATCTTTTTACAAAAAAGAAAAAAAGTGAAATTTGTTCAGTGGGAATATTTCAATAAGTACTTTAAAAAACAAGTTTAAATCTAATCTTAATTGGAATTTTGCCTACTGGATTTTCAGCAGTAATCAAAGTAAATAGGTCAGCAGTTTTCCATCATCAATTACCATATTTCATAATTCCAGGAGAAATAATTATTAGGATCAAACTATATGCCCATACAGTATGTCTCAGAGGAATTTAATTAATAAAAATTCGGAAACTCAGCTTTTACTATGGATATTTAAATTGACAGGACTACAAAGAAGGCAGTGGTTTAAAAAAATCTCAACCAGGAGGACCACTGGGTGTCACTCATGTGCATTATTGCTATGGCAAAATTCACTGAAACCAAATGGCTTGTCAGTGGACCAAAGTACATAACTCAGTTTGGCCAAAGCACATAGCTACAAAATTTCATTAAGAATGTTTATTTAGAACTAAGTAGAAATACTGATTACCAATATCAAGGGATTTAGTGATTTTCATTTTTCAAAGAATTATAAAAACTTTTGGATGCCACATCTGAAAATTAATCCCTCTAACTATGTAAAAATCTAAACTGGGGAGTTTGCAGAGCCAGAACTAAATGCTAACGTTTTGTCAAAATAAACTATATTATTCTGAAAAATCCAATATATTTTCCATGTTTTATTTAATGATGCAATAAAATATTTTTAAATTTCCAAATAATTAAATCAAAAATTGACACAATTAACTTATGAATCTATCTGCACCCTTCTGTAACTTCAGAGACATACGGAAGCTGCATGGCAGGTGTGTGGAGGTAATGGATATTCTGTTCAATATTACTTTTTACTTTTTGCATGTCTTTTTCACTTTAATCTTTACAGCTATACATTAGAAAGAACATTTAGTTTTGCATTAGCATTTGAATAAGGAGATTTATTATTTATTTGCTTCATCTGCTCTGCATAGTGCCATCAAAATATGCAAAAAATGCAAAAATATTAGTCTTTGTAATGACAAAAAGAAAGTGTGTGTCTAATGACCTTAATAATTAGCCTTTTCCCCTAGTCATACAAACTGTCCACCCCTAAATATATAAGAAAATAGAGGGCCTGTATAATTCTTTAACAGGTCAAAATGAAATAAATAAATGGACATTCCCATAAAGTTTCATCTTTTCTATAATAGCATGAAGCAGAAGTTAGTACTCATGATATGCTCTAAAACTATTGACAGGTATATATAATCAAACTGTGGTGATATAGAAGAAAAATTAATGATTCAGTAATAGGCAAGTAAGTTAGTGTTTAACAATCTAAAACTATGTTATGCAGAAACCAATAATGAAATCGTAAACTGTTTTTTTTCTTTTAGACAAACAATTTAAACTTAAGGTGAGGAGGAGGATGTAGGATTGGAAAAGTTTTTAATTCTATGTACTGTAATTTCAAAAGCTTTTTTATACATTTATCATCAACTGTAATCTGATGTTTGATACTAAATTGCAACCCATTATATTTACAGATTGGCTTTCTTCATCACAAGTAGATTTTCCTAAATTAATGAGTCTGTATGTGGAAGAGTAAACCTAAATTCAGAATTAAAGTTTTAGCCTGTGTTTAGCCTGCTTCTAAGGAATATTCTGATATTACTTGTTTCCAAATTAGTCTAAAAACTGCCCAAATATTGGTTTAAAACTAGGTGTATTTTTCAAAAAAATGTAAGCATCTGTTATGATATAGAGGCATTTTTCTACCAATGACATAGCTCTTTAAAGAATTTGCTTTTTATTTCTTCTGGTCTTTGAATGTCCCTTGCTCCATTAGCATTCAGAGCCAATGAATCTGATGAGCTCCTCCTCAATCAATGCCTGATTCACTGGCATTGTATATCATAATAATTGTTTCTAATTAACTTGTAATAAAGTCTCTTAAAGTTATACTTTTATACAGTTAGCATCAAATGCAAGAAGTGTTTGCTCTTCCTTTCCGTTTCATAATGTCTGTTGTCATTCGCATTTTCTGCAACAGCAGTGTTGTTTATTCAATTTCTTTTTGTCTTTGAACTTTAACTTGTGTTCTGCTTGCTTTAATACTTTTTTGTTTTTCACTTCTATGGGCTCGCTAATTTGTTCTTATGCCTTCTGAAGCTATATTCCTGACACTGCTGGTGGAGTCAGTGACCCCTACTACCTGAAGGAGTCATGCTTGTACTTCCAGTTCAGTGCTTTGATACCAATCTCTTTCTATGATATCAAGAAAGGAAGGAACTGTGACTTACTTAAGTGACATATCCAAGCTGGTGCCAGCAAATCAGTACTGAGCCCTAACACAATCCTGGCACTGGATGTCATGAAGATCTGTCTTCATCAGTTCATTTTCTTTATCTCTTTATGAGCTGCCAATTCTTCAGTGCCCATCCCAGTGCATTTTTTTTTTCAGGAGTTATTAAAGAGAATTACCAAGACCTTGAGATTCATCTGGTATTAGTTCAAGACTTAGGAACTTCAGTGTCCAGTACATCCCTTGAATTTACTTATTGATGAAAGTATATGTTTAACATCTATGAGTGGTGCCAAATTCCGGTTTTGCAACATGAAAACATACTAACTGAAAATATGTGGCTTTTTGAAGATCTCAGATATTGTTTTTCTCCTTCTGAACCTTTGTGATCATGACTGACCACAACATTGAATTAAAGGCTAAATTTTAGCGCTAGACAAAGCCCTCTCAAACTAGATTCTTTCAATAATAATAATAATAATAATAATAAAAGTCTCTTATCCTCAGAGAGATTAGTTAATTGTCAAGCAGTGCTATTTACGTACAATTCTGTTCAGTGGGAGCATGGCAAATGTTTCAAGCTTCTGATAGACATGAGGAAGGAATTCATTATGTTCTCAAAGGCAGCCAGTTGCCAAAAAGTCTGTAAATGTAGCAATTGACAGACCTGCTATTGGAGCACAGGCAATAAGCTCTGGAGTTTCAGGAAACCATTAGAAGAATAACTCCAGAATAGTCATTTCTGATCTTTCAAAGAAGTTGGACTCCACAGGGTGGGGATCAGTGGCACAAAGTCTAGCTTAAGGCCAGTAACTAGTAGTGTACCCCAGGGGTCAATACTGGGTCCAGTACCGTTCAACTTATTCATCAGTGGCCTGGATGATGGGACGGAGCGCACCCTCAGCAAGTTTGCTAATGATACAAAATGGGAAGAGGTGATTGGTACACCAAATGGTTCAGAGAGACGTGGACAGGCTGGAGAAATGGACAGAGAGGAACCTCATGAAGTTCAGTAAAGGGAAATGTGAAGTGCTCTGCCTGAGCAGGAATAACCCCATACACCAGTACAGTCTGAGGACTCTCCTGCTGAAAAGCAGCTCTGCAGAGAAGGACCTGAGGTTCCTGGTGGATAACAAGTTGACCACAAGCCAGCAGTGTGCCCTTGTGGCCAAGAAGGCCAATGGTATCCGGGGGTACATCAGGAAGAGTGTTGCCAGCAGGTCGAGGGAGGTGATCCTCCCCCTCTACTCAGCCCTGGTGAGGCCACATCTGGAGTACTGTGTCCAGTTCTGAGCTCCCCAGTACAAGAGAGAGATGGAGCTACTGGAGCAAGTCCAAGTACCATGAAAATGTTTAAGGCATTGGATCATCTTTCATGGGAGGAAAGGCTGAGAGAGCTGGGGCAGTTCAACTTGGAGAAAAGAAGGCTCAGAAGGGATCTTATCAATGTGTACAAGTATCTTTAGGAAGGGTGTAAAGAGGATGGAGCCAGACTCTTTTCAGTGGTGCCCAATAGCAGGACAGAGGCAACGGACACAAAATGAAACACAGGAAGGTCCATCTGAATGTAAGGAAAAACTTCTTCACTTTGAGGGTGGTTGAACACTGGAACAGGCTGCTCAGATAGGCTGTGGAGTCTCCGTCTGTGGAGATATTCAGAAGTCTTCTGGATAGGGTCCTTGGCAATGTGCTCTAGGTGACCCTGCTTGAGCAGGGGAGTTGGACTAGATGATCTCCAGAGGTCCCTTCCAACTTCAACCATTCTGTGATTCTGTGATTCCACAATGAAAAAGTTTCCTCCTTATAAACTTGACTGAAGAGAAAGATAGGACCAAGAGTGCTTAATCAGTTGTGAGGTCTATTCAAATTTTTCTGTAACAGTAAACAATTTAAAACCCTTCTGTTTAGCCAAGACCCTTTATGGTTCTTTCATATGCTGTTTTGATCACACATCAAATCACACAAAATTCTGTCAGTAGTAGCATGTCGTCTTAACCTGAACTGTACATGTGCTTATTCTCTGCTTTATAATTTCTTGGAAGACAACTTCATGCGAAATAGCCCTACTAGATAGTTACTCATTTTTTTCATTCACATCTGAAAAATCAGTGTCACTATATACCCTTAACTGTAGTGTTTCTGGTCTTGCAGGTGGGTCTCTGCTTTACCAGTTCAAGCCTTTGGACTGGTAAGTTCTTAGACTTCTCCAGTTCTTGATCTCAAATCAGTGCAAGAGGTGACTTCCATTTTTAACCATGACTCCAGCTTGACCCAAACCATAGGGACCAACCTCCCTTATCCCAGTTGAAATTCCTCAGTAGATATATTATAAGTAAAACAAATTTGATCCTTCTGCATATGTGTGAAGAGAACATCTGAGCAGCAAATTCTTCACTTCTGTTGAATCGTTGTTGGAGCAGTTAATTCTGAACCAAGTTTTTGGAAAATCCTTTGGGCAGAACTCATCACTACCAAAGACAAAAGAAAATGTTCTTCCTTTGGTTCTTGAAGAGAAAAATTTGGGGATGATATTGAATGCTTTTTTGGGATACCGGTCCCCTGAGATTCATGCCTTTACTCCATTCCCAGGGCTCTGTAGAAGGTGAAGCAGGATAAACTTAGATATTTCTAATGGTTCCACTATTGCATTCTGTTTGCTTTTCAGATCTTCTGCACCTATATAATCATAGATACTGGCACAGCTACATCAATACAGAATAATCTTATAGTATTCAGATCTTATTCTGCAACCACATTCTCTTTATAGTGTAAATGTAATCTGGTTCATGTGCCACAGACAAGAATTACTTTGTGGAGGCCCTGCATATTCCAAGTCATCCTGAAAAGACTGCATATGAACAAACAAAAATGTGGAAACAAAAGCAATGAATGAAAAATTGTGACCCAAAAAGTCTTATATATGTGACCCAAAAGACTTGTAAAGTCTATTTATTTTGGAATATCTGTAATAGTTAAAGCAGTAGGTCTGCTTTTATGTTTTCTGGTATTATTTTAGTAGCAGTTTCAGCTTGCTGTCCACAAATTAAAGGGACATAAATTTTCTTGTAAGTATTTAATACATCTGTTTTTATTTTCCATATTAATTCTCCACTTGAGCCCTTATAAGAATTAAACTTATTTCTTTCAAAATTATTGGAATTATCATTTGACTTACTGTATTATCAGTGAAAAGCTACTTTAACTATCATTAACTTTGTTTGCAGATAAGCTAAATGCAATCTGTCAGAAAATTAATTTGTTCCAAATGGTCTCTAGCAAGTTATTCAAAAATATGAACTCTCACTTCCCTTTTAATCTGTATATATACTTCAGGGTGCATTTTCTAAGTCTCCACCTATACAGGGTAAAGCAAAAGTTCATAACATGGATGTAAAAAGACACTGTATTTCAGAAGAAGAGCTAGTCTCAAAAACTCTGTGTTAGTTTTTTTTCACTTTGGCAGCAGATGCAGGCGAAGACCTGTTTCAGCTTAGAGACCATTAAGTGGATTTCAAATTTTATTAGATCGGTATGTACTATCAACAAGGTAAACCTCCTGACTCATGCTAGAGATTGTTTAAGCAAGGCTTAGGTTTTTGCACAGGATACCTTAACAGGGTTCCAGTGCTAGAGATTTGCTGAGTAGCTGCATGATCCTTAGTGTATGCACTTACCAACCATTTGTTATGCAAATTAAGTTGTGGCTTCTGTGACTTTTAGGACCAAAACTACTTGCTAGTAAACATTAGGTGGGTCAATAGATCCTCAAAGAGGAAAAAAATCTATTACTTGTTTACAATAACTTTCTTTTCACAGAATCACAGAATCGCTGAGGTTGGAAGGGACCTCTGGAGATCATCTAGTCCAACCCCCCTGCTCAAGCAGGGTCACCTAGAGCACATTGCACAGGATTGCATCCAGGCGCGTTTTGAATATCTCCAGAGAAGGAGACTCCACCACCTCTCGGGGCAACCTGTTCCAGTGCTCTGTCACCCTCACAGTGAAAAAGTTTTTCCTCATGTTCAGATGGAAGTGTCTGTGTTTCAGTTTGTGCCCATTTCCTCGCGTCCTGTCGCTCGGCACCATTGAAAAGAGTCTAGTCCCATCCTCTCGACATCCTCCCTTCAGATACTTGTACACGTTGATAAGATTTCCTCTCAGCCTTCTCTTCTCCAAGCTAAACAGGCCAAGCTCTCTCAGCCTTTCCTCATAAGAGAGATGCTCCAGTCCCCTAATCATCTTTGTGGCCCTTCGCTGGACTTGCTCCAGTAGTGCCACATCCCTCTTGTACTGGGGAGCCCGGAACTGGACGCAGTACTCCAGATGTGGCCTCACCAGGGCTGAGTAGAGGGGGAGGATCACCTCCCTCGACCTGCTGGCACCACTCTTTCTGATGCACCCCAGGATACCATTGGCCTTCTTGGCCACAAGGGCACATTGCTGCCTCATGCTTAACTTGGTGTCCACCAGCACTCCCAGGTCCTTCTCCGCAGAGCTGCTTTCCAGCAGGTCAACCCCCAACCTGTACTGGTGCATGGGGTTATTCCTCCCCAGGTGCAGGACCCTGCACTTGCCTTTGTTGAACTTCATGAGGTTCCTCTCCGCCCACCTCTCCAGCCTGTCCAAGTCTCTTTGAATGGCAGCACAGCCCACTGGTGTATCAGCCACTCCTCCCAGTTTTGTATCGTCAGCAAACTTGCTGAGGGTGCACTCTGTCCCTTCATCCAGGTCATTGATGAAGAAGTTGAACAAGACTCATAGATGGGGGATTGTCAGCTCTGTTATGATGAATCTGTAGCACTGGGAATCAAAATGCTGTTTATGCCCTTGGAAGGGAAACATATGGCATACAACAGATACTACTGGAAAGACTTTACTAAACCGCTATTGGAAAGTTCTATGGGGATGGGAAGTGGATGCACATGAACACAGTAATTTGAAGATATGTAATTTCTTTTGGCTGATCATATTATGAGTTATTCTCCAACAAGGATATTTCTTACCTACAAAAGAAACAATCATTCCTGCTTGGGGAAAACAATTTCATTCCTCACAACATCAAGTTTAAGTAGTATAACCAATTAATATAGATCCTTTAATAATTAGTTTATTGTGCTGATGCACCTGATTGTCAAAATCAATTGTTCTTATCTTTTGACAAAACACTGCTGTCAGAGTGGCCATTCAAACTGATAACTGACTTTATAAATCACAGGGATTTATATCGTGTTTATAGATATATCATTATGCAAACAGAATCATTGATCCTAAGATTGGTCTCTACAATTCTTTACAAACCTTTGTGGCACAAATGTGGAACCATAAAATAATTCCTGGATCATTTGCAGCACAAAAGGTTGGTATTAGTGTACATAAAAGGATGGAAATATAACATAAAACACACATTTTGTCTGTGCTGCAGACACCAAGCTGCAGTATGCCTTGCTTTTCTCTAAATTTCATCCTTGCTTTCTTTTTCCCTCTATGTTAAACTAAGTTAGTGGTGATCTGTATCTACAGCCTAAGAAGACAAAGGTTTTGTTATTACAAGAAATTTCCATATATCCTGAGGTATTGAACTGATTATTCGTCATGGTGTTGTATCTGCTTTTCTGTTACATAGTTCAGCAGCACTGGTGCTAAGTTATTTGCAAGGTTTCTTTAGGAAGGATTTTGGTGTTTTCATTTTTTCTTGGTTCCACATATTTTATTATTTCAATACCATTTTATGTTATGACAGTCAGGAATTCAACATGAAATGTGTTTAGCAAACAATAGTGTTCTAGCTTCCTGCAGTCCCTGGAAGATGGAGACACTTCTCAAGCTGCTGTGTTGAATAAGAGTACATAAAGAGATAAAAGCATATAGTTCCATCAAAGCCCTGTATTCTGCCGCAGATACCAGATGTCCAGGGATGACTATAAGAACAAGGCAACCATGCTGTAATACTTCCCCAGAATAATTCTCTAGCCCTCTCTTCAGCCACAACAATTTTGTTTTTCATTTAATAATCCTCCTAGAAGTTCTGTGTTCCTTTTAAATCTATATAAGTTTTTGATATTAACAGGAACACACCTTACCTACACATAGTGCAAAGAAGTATCTGTCTTCTTTCATTTGGTTTTAATATGACATTTGCTAGTTCATTTGGTTTCTCTACTTTGAGACTCAAGTTTCATTTTGTGTAAGAGCCTTCAAGAAATCCTCTGAATTATACTTCCTTTTGTCCTGAAGGAAGGTACTTCATTTGAATCAGACAAAAACAAATAAATATAGTAAATTTCTTCCCATATTTCAGCCATCAGTTCCAAAATGTTTGAAGAACTCAAACATCTGTAGTCAATGACTAATGTATTGGTAGTCTTTGATTTCAAGCTTTGCTGAAGAGGGAAAAAAATGAACACAATCTTACTGCTTTTTATGAATTTACAAGTCTGTGAGCTCAGAAGTTTGAGTTGCAGAGATAAAACAAATTTCAGGATCCTGTACTTAACCATCTTAAGGTCAGTTTTGACAATCATATCCCTATTCTCCTAGAATAGGAGAAGAAAGTGTAACGTATATTCTCACACACTGAGTTTGATCATGGTTTAAGAAGATAGAATAAAATAGATGATAAAGATAGAATGCCTTTAAAGAGCTTTTTTCTTGTCTACATTCTCGGAAGTCCACTCTAGAAAGCTCAGTGAGTGACTTGTGGATATTTAAAGAATGTAGGCTCTTTGTATTCTGATCCTCAGCTCTACTTTCAGAATAGTGAATTGAGAAAAGGAACCATTTCACTTTAACTGTCTCAGCTGTCATAGGCTATGCAATAAAGCGCTTTTTCAAATTGGACAACTAGTTTAGCTAGATGTATAGACATAGCCACTGACTCTTAACAAATCTGGAGAAGCCAATTTTTTTTCTTTGGTATGTTGTTACTCTTTGTCAAAAGGTCTGTACCATTTTAAATTATACAAAATAATAGGTCTGGTTTTATACTCAGGTATCTCTACTGGTGAAAATTACCATATAGATTTAATTTTCTACAAATAGTTAACTTTTCAGTAGTTTTCCCATATTCCTTAAATATTTGAAAGTATTGTCAATGCTGAAAAAGTTAGTCGTTTGCAGATACTGAATGTCAACATATTAATGTCAATCATCGTATGTTTGTTAATGAAGGTATGAGTCTGAAAAGAAGGCTTTACCTATCCCTAAAGGTTAATAAAGGAGGTAAATGCATCTTCTTCACTAAAATGTACGTGTTTACTTTTATTGTTTTCAGGTTTCTAAAAGATGCATTGCATTTTCATACTTTAATGATGTAGAGAGTGACAGTTCTATATGTCAAGAATTTTTAGATTTAGTTGTGTAACTATGCCAAGCTTCTAAACAAATTTTCTCAGAAATCATGTATAAATACAGATGCAAAAGCAGGAAAATTAAACTAAACTGCTATGTGCTCAAGAGCTAATTTTTCTGCCTCAGACATGCATCTTTTGACTTAAATAGTACTCTGCTGAAGTAGGGGAGAACGACAGGAAAGTAGACAGAGTAACATTGAATATTCCTCTCCCAAAAATGTAACTAGAATTATTTACAAACCCTTTCTTTGGTTTCCTGGTGAGCCAACTACTAGGATAGCTGGTTGCTCCCTGCCTCCTGCAGTAACATCTCACTCACAGATTGAGACTGTCAAGTCGCAGGGCTGTCTGTCATCTCTTCTGCTGGATAGACAGGCTTCATCCAAGGAGCAGGTGATGTCGTCATATGCTCCAACTGCTCTGGCTGTTCTGTTAGCTCTGCTTTTCAGCAGGAGTACACACAGCACACAGGACTCCAAATAGGCCTCTCACATAACCAAGACTCTTAAACAGACTCTTCTGCCTTTAGCAGTTTATAGGCTGTAGCTTTTGCATTACAAGAAAATATTGCCTTAGATTAGGGCAGACACTCACCACATGGACCTTTGGGCTTAATTAGTTGGCACAGACTTCTACACACTCTCATAACTGTAAAATTTCCTCCACTCCTCCACTTTATAATATACATTCCTTTTTAACAGAAATACCACCCAAATATAGTAGGCAACAGGTCTGCCAGTTGGTCCTTTTCATGCATCTCTCCTCTCCACCAGGTAGCACTGTCATCACTAGCATGAAACACAATATTTTAATAATTTATTTTAAAAAAATCTATTAAAAATATATTTGAAAAAATATTTTGAAATGTGGAAATCAGCTATTCAGTGTTGAATTTCAGTGTTGAAATTTAAAAAGTTGTAAATGTCAAAGCTCTCTGAAATTACAATATTGAACTACCTGTATGGGTAATAGTCTAGTTGAGCTACCCTCCCCATCAATGCTTGCTAATGGAAAAATAACAAAAGTTAAAACAGAATTCCTTATAAAAATAAATTTAAAATTAAGTTACATCAAAGACTATATATCTTTATAATTTAAGGTATAATACCCTAGCAAATTATGTGATTGTATAAACCCAGGAAATTCAGTCAAGATAAGATTTAAAAGCAATTGAAATATTTCTGATTACAGAAGCATACATGCCTAATAACTTTAACTTCACCTGGTAGCAAAGGATGAGAGACAAAAATATAATTAGTCTGTAAAAATTAAGTTAATCAAATTTGAAACATTAAAATTATTATGTGAATACATGAATATTGCATTATGTCAGTTTTATAAATAATTTGGAAAATGAGAATTTTGAAAAATAAAATGTGGTGAGGAATTTGATGGATTCTCTGGCAATCAAGACAAGATAATTTCTATCCAGAAAGAGGGCTTATGTAGAGAGGTAGAACACATGTTCCCTTTAGTAATTTCTACTGTAACTACTTACAACATCATTTTCTATACAAATAATTTATTAATACAATTCACCAACAGTATTAATATATTCAGCAAAATCCTAACCACTTTAAATTCATTTGCAGGTTTTCCACTGGTTTCATTGGAACCATAGTCCTGTCATTTATATTTTGCAAATGTTCATAACTGATTGAGCCAAGAAAATTGCAGAAGTGACCTAAAATTTTATTTTTTAGAAAGGTGTATTTCAGGGAATGTAATTAATTCCTTTTCTTTTTAGGCTACTCTGGAGCAAATCATTAAAGAAAATCTGTGGTTAGCTCAAGAATATCAAATCTTTCAGAACTACTACTTAAATGATAAAGAAAACCTTACAGTAATCTATGACAGTAGAATCAAGGTGGTAGCTGCAGTTAGAGATCATCATCAGGTAAAATGTTAATATAACTCAGTCAATTCTGCAGTCATTTCTCTCTAAAATTAATTTGATCAATGCAGCTCCTTAAAAACAGTAGAATATGTGCTAGTAATACCTATGAATTCTTCTTTTTTTATTAGATATTTTAAACTCTGTATTTTCCATTCTTTGTTTGCTTATTTGTTTTTCACTTTTACAGAGCAATTCATGTAAGATATTCATAATTCATTATTCAAGAATTCATAATTCCCTATTGAACATGAAATGTATTTATTTTTGTGTCTAGCTATATTATCCAGTAATTAAACTGTACCTTACCATTTCATATAACTTCTCCATAGAAGGCTCTTTCTGGGAATTGTGAGTTTTATGACAGCTATAGTCAGGCTCTGTAAGCCTTTAATTTACAAAACAGTCAAAGGACAATGAAAAAAAGTAAAACCTAGTTTAATGAACATGATGGAGGCATAGCGGCCAGATTTAATGTTGACTAAAGTTACATTTACAAAGATAGATATATATTTTTTAATTTTTAAAAGTGTTGTGGAACATGAGTCAAGTGACATGTTGCAAAACCGTTGTGGAAATGTCCAGTTAATGTGAATTAATGTAAAAGTCTTTTTTGTTGCTCTTGTTTATGTGTATAGATAGCTTTCAAAATATAAGCCTATAAGCACCAAATATAACCAATACAAAAACATTGTTCAAATATTTTAGTTGCATTGTTCCTTCCTTGTCTTTCACTTTGGTATTTTTGAAAATAAATGTGCATTTAAATCATTCTTGTGCCCACAAACCTGAAATTCACATCAACAGTTTCAGGCAAGAATCTTTTTTAACTCAGGTCATTTATGTTGGAATCAGGTCCTGATACATTGATATTTTAGCCCCTTTTCTAAAACTACTGTGTAGAATTCTGCAAATAAATAAATGAGATGTCAAATCCAAATTATTTGCTAAAGCTTCACTCTTATCAGTCCATTGTATGCCTTATCATCAGCTGCTCATTTCCTCATATATCATCTGAGTTTATCTATAATTTTGAAATTCAGTTTATCCAGTTTGCTGCTGACAAATGTCAATAAGAAAATCCCTTCCAACATAGTCTTGTTAACTATACAGCCCTTTCAAGAACAAAACCATTTTTAAGCATATATTCATAGGGCTAACTATTTTTGGAGAACAAGTCGTAGATTTAACACATCAAAAATGTGAGAAATTATCTCCTTTCTCTCTTCACCAAATGAGTGTCAATTATTTTTTGTCAATATCATAGTAGAGGCAGTGCTATGAGCATAGAAATGTTTTCTTAAAATGGCTAGGCTATAGAAGGAATTGAATGTATTTTCTCTGAATGCAGAATTAGGGCATACTCTAACCATATCTAAAGAAAAATGTATGTGTGTTAGGCTGCCATCTGAACCTTTTGTGGTTTTGGGTGTAAGAATATCTGTCTTCTACATTCGCAAAATTTAATATTTCTTGATAATATTTTTGAAACAGATTTTCCACATTTTACCTTTTCTGGACATAGTATGGAGGATATTATCATACATCTCAATGGTAGTCTGGAAGCAAAGAAAATTGCAAATGAGTTGGCATATATTATTGCTTTTTTTACTCTCAATTTGAATACAGTAAAATACACATAGTAAAATATAGCAAAATTGCGATGTAATACCAACAGGATCTAGTTTCATCAGCAGTGCTACATAATCATTTGTTTGGCTTTTTAAAATCTTGTTCCTGAAGAAAATAGTTATGAGTATGTTGCTATTGTATAGGAGCTTATAATCAGCATTATACCACATATGTCTAGCTTGTGATAGAAATTAGTGATGATAATATTTAGAATTTCTGACAGTCCTCTGTGCCATTCAGCAGAGGTATATGTATAAAGAAGAGAAATTCTATGCACAATATTAATTTGAGAATTACAGTGGCAACTGCTCTGATTTTCTTTTTGATAACTCTTTTTTAAATGAACAACTAGTCCAACTATAAAAGCAAAATAATTCTACCATTATCCCATAGAGAAAGTATTTAGTAATTGTGACAGAAAGAAAAAAGGTGTTGATTACAAACAGCTCTTATAAGAAGAAGGTATATTTTCTTCTTGGCTTTGCTAATAATTGAATTATAACTGCAACAGAAAATCAATTGTGTGGGAGTGTCAGTGTAATGATTTTTCTAGTTGCTGTACTGTACATATGCATCACAATGACATGAACATTCAAGAAGAAGAAAGTGTACTCGTCATTCTCTAAATCTTGAAAACTTTCTTCCCTTTATGGGAAGATATATATATATATATATGTATATAATGCACTCCAAATAAGAAGCTATTTTTAAAAAATATTGATATAAAAAGCAAACAGCTATTTTTATGTTGTTTAGAATAATTTTAACTGGATATAGCAGCTGCCATAGCTAATTAAGTAGGTTTGCTTTGAGCTTTTAAGTAGCTGCTTTGTTCAGCCTTAAAAATAGCTCCATTTTGATGATGGGTGAAATAACACCCTTGTAACATGAAGTGTTTTATTATGACTTTGTGAGCTTCTGAGCACTGAGGAAGATACACTTAGGCATAGAGGGGATATACATTGCTGTATATAGGAGCTATGCCCATAAAAAGATTATACCTTCTTGCATATGGGGAATGCTCTTGGGAGGAGATAAGCAGTATTTTCTCCCTACTGCTACTCATATGAGATGGATTTCCTATCCCAATGAAAATTTTTAGATGTTGGTAACTTTTCCTTTGGATATTTAAGGTGAGCCTAGCATGCCACAATAGTTGGTAGTCTAGTGGAAGATATACGTTCAAGTTTCAGCTTTGCATCATTTAAATAAGTACACAAATATGAGTCTCCAATATCCCAGAGGAGTATTAATATAACTGCTGGATTATATTCAGTTAGTTTCTTTCTTGCAGTCCCTCCCCTTGGAATGTTAATTGAGTGAAATGGTTCTCTTTGGCCCTGTGGCATTTTGAACCCTGGTCAACAGGCTATTTGAGGACATGAAACCAAAAAAGCCTTTCCTTAGTCATTTGTTGTGGGCATAAATAAGTCCAACTTGTTGTATGTGAGAAACATTTTCTGTTTTCATCTGTACTTACAGTACTAATGTTCAGTTTTTCAGTATTCCTGATTTCTGCAAGGATGTATGGAGTCATTGGTTTTTGTATTACAGAAAAGAAAGCAAATTATACTCAAAGGGGGATAGTCATTCTAGTGAGTCTGGTGAGACTTCCAACCTATATATTCCTTTGACTTACATTATTTGTTAATCACATCCAAGCATTTGAAGATTTTTAATTGGTATTGTTACTCTGCAGCAAAGACTTTAGAATCTGCTAGTGTTCATTTGTAATCTTATCTCTGGACATATTTTTTAGAGATTTAAGATGAATGTAGAGATGTAATGGCTATATAACTTTCTTTAAGATAATTCTTTGCTTACCTAATTAATTTTCTACTTTACAAAGTATTACATTTTTGGATAGTTACTGATCAGAACTTAAATGCATAATATTTTCTTTCGTTTACAAAAAATGAAATATGTTTTCTGTCAGCAAAGATGCTTTCTTGAGTGTTTGATCACTGCTACAATGCATTTAAATTTATCCTAATTTTTAATCTGATCAA
The DNA here is from genome assembly GCF_036417845.1 of Apteryx mantelli. Classification (NCBI taxonomy): domain Eukaryota; kingdom Metazoa; phylum Chordata; class Aves; order Apterygiformes; family Apterygidae; genus Apteryx; species Apteryx mantelli. Next base: position 30,578,360 of record NC_089979.1, on the reverse strand, counting down.
ATCTCAAATATTAGTGAGATCAAATATCACTCTAGACATGAAAAATTTTCTCTGTACCTATCTTGAGATAGTTATTCGCTTATATGCTTTTCTTAATAGTTTACTGCGTTTGAAAAAGATACTTCCCTCCACAAAGACATTCCTTAAGTTGATTTTCCATATGCATATTTTCAGCTGCCCAATGGCAGGTCTATCATGTTGGATGACCTAGCTTCATTATTAGCATGAACCAGAAATTTCCATCTTTTCTAGATGACATCAAATAAACTCTGGTGAATCTTGGCATTAATTTTAAACAAATTCTGTTCAGTACCTAATATTTTCCCTAAGCATTTGCTTTCAAAGGCAGTTAGATTTCATTTGATAATGTTGAAAAATGATTTTTTTTATACAAGTATTTTGAGGTGGCAACAAGGTATGCTCACAAGATTTGTACAATGGGTTTTTTTTGGTGGACTTTAAGTAACAAAATCCTGCCTTAAATAAAGTGGTTAGTACAGCTTCTCCCCTGCAGATATGTGTCAGTAATTTCTCTCAAAATCTCCACGGGCTTGCCTATTAGTGCCAGGAATACGAATATGTATGAAAAATAAATCTAATTATTTTTAAATCTTTCTTTTGGTACTGGACAATCTTGCAGTCTTTGAAACATAGTCATTTAGAAAATCTATGTCATGAGTAAAATTTGATACTTCTAATGTATGGTGCTAAAGCATTAATGGTTATATTGCAGACATTGGCATTTGTTCTTATGATGAAATTAGTGTTGATTCCCAAATGCAGATGTATAGGAAGTCTTTATATATTAAGAATCTATTTGCCTGAATCTGTCTTTAACACTGCAAGTGGTACAGTCTTACAAAAATCTGATGATAATTGTTTTAGTTCACATAAGTTTTACTTAAAAATAGTCTCTCTGCAAATTACAATTGTTTTAAAAAGTAAATAAAATATTTCTCATATTCATGATCTGCTATCTTCAAGTGGCCATATTACAGTAAGAGTGCATGTGTGGAGGGGTCCATTGATTTTTGTTTCCTTTTTTTACTTTCTCAATCACTGACATATTATTGCAGTAAAACATATGTAGGGTCAATTCATGCTGAATAGTTATTAGAAACCATGATAACAAAAGTCATTACACTGCAGTTCAGTTTTGACAGTAAAATTTCTGCAACATTATCACAAATCCTCATGCATTAGTGCAATGATCCTTACTATAGTCTCATATTAGAATCAAAAGACTGCTGTAGCATGCTTGATACAAAAAGTCATGCAAGTTGAGTGAAGTTCTTTATGCTTTTATAGATAACATATTTTCATGTCTTTCTCATGCATGTTTCTCACTCTGAGCCCTTTTGGATCTTTCTACCTGTAATATATTGCTCATCTGTGATATATATATATATATATTTTTTTAACTAAAGTCCCTGATATTTTGAAGGACCAAACAGAATATAAAGTAAATCTGACCATGGGCAGATATCATTTTGCAGTTAATGCCTTCTGATCCTATGTGGTTCTCATTATTGGCCCTACTAAAAACCCCTGCTATTTTCACAAAAATAAAAAATAATTTTTGTATTTAAATTGTCTTTCCGCTTACTCAGTTCACTTGCCTGGAGATTGTATTGTTTTGTGTCTTTACATGAGTAATAGCGAAAACTTGCAAAAGATTGCAGCAAAAACTTTGGAACTGTAGAGAGCCATTTTCATTTCCGTACAAATGTGTTAAGGTTTCAGTGTGAAAGAAATGAAAATTGTCAAAAAATAAATATCTGAATTTTTATCTCTTTTTAAATTAAGTTTTTAACCAGTTTATACAGCTGTTTTGATTAGGAATGGAAATGGATGATGGAGTCAATATTTTTTTGTAAACATTGCAGACTAGACACTAGCTAAAAAGCAAATGTGGGTATTTTGCAAAGGTCTGAACTTAGGTTATTTCTCTCTTCAGAGTTTTGACACCATTATAGGTTGACAGAATAGCCAGTTTCTTATGAAAACACGAGAAAAAAAAATAGATCTTAAGTAAACTTTTTATTATGCAAATATACAAAAATTTCATAGAGCTGATTATAGTTAAACAACATAAAGATCAAATTAATGTTATAATTAAATTTGAATCAATAACTCAATAAGTTCAAATGATTTGGTCAGAAAAGTAATACAACAGGTAGTCAAATTATTAGTTTGATAGCAGAAGAGATTAATTTTTATTGAACTAACTTAGGAAGAAGTCAGTCTCCTCTCCATTTGCCATCCATTCCATTAGCCATATCAAGGGCTAGTGAGTTTGGAGTTTTGTTACATAGTACAGAAGCAGTCACAGAACATGGCAGCTTGTAGAACCTAAGTATTATTTAGATCCTACCCTTTCCCAGAAGATGGTACCCATTACAGAAAGTGAAATCTCTTTGTTTATCTGAAAGAAATGCAGAAATTTGATAGTCCACTTAGGCGTTTCTTTGTAAAATTGAGCATTTTATTAGGTCTTTGGTGAAAAGATAAGAAAAACTGCTTTCTCTCTGCATAGTCTTAGATACTGTAAGGATATTTTCCCCTTTTTCTTGCTCAGAGACCACCTGAGGCTTCAGGACTAACAAGATGAATCAAAATATCCCAAGTAGTCATAGTGGTTCAAATTTCTTACAGAGGACGAGTTTTAAATACAGCTAGAACTGCCATTATGCACAGACCTTGATTTCACAAAATCAGCAAGTCTGACTGCAGGTCAGATATTCCTCCAGTGCTGTATTGAAAGGAGTCAATGCTAAGGAGGTTGTGATATCAGCCTTTGAGTTAAATGCTATCAGACAATAAACAAAAAACATCTTCTGTAAAACATCTGACTATTTAATCAAGAGGACTTTTTCATGTGTTGAATTATTGCATAACAATAAGCTCACTATTTGTAGCATTTTTTAGATGTTTTGTGACAAAGGATCAAAGAAACTAGTGTGAGCTCAGTTCTTACACTAGTTGCTTTTTACATTAAAGCATAAGCTTATTAATTATTTCGTAATAGATTCTACCTCTAATTAAAAGGAACCATTTTTCTCTTTTTTCCCTAATTCCTTATGCTTTTTCCCAGACTCTGTTGAGCCCAGGGTGAATAGAGTAGAAGACAGACTGTGCTAGCACTTCTGTTCTTCCAACCACAGTACAAATAGATGGACATTGTCAGCACTTCCTGCTACTACATCTTTTCTTCTAACATGCATGAACATTAGTATGCCTGTATGCAAGGAAAACCTGGTCTGAGGGCAGTCCTCAGTCAGATGGGAGGTAGAATCCTCTGTCCTGTGGTTGGTTACTCTGTTATGTATCCGCTAAAATATTGTTTCACCGGAAGACTTAGCTTTGCAAAAGTTTTGCAACATACAAGTCTTGGTAAATAAACTTTAGCCTTATAATAGTGTTCTAAGATTTTTGTGCTATGTACATGTTTTAAACCCTATATAGCACTTGTTTCTTTGGTAACGTTTAGCAGTCATGCCAAAATTTTTACTATGAGTCACAGATTTATTTAACCAAAACCCAACAGGCAGAATACTTTTCATTAACAAATTCAAAAACCAATTGTTTTTCTTTCACCTCTTTACTTCCTTTCTCTTGTTTACATGTAGAATAGCCAGGTAGAATGATGCAGAGTAGTAAACAAATTCCCACGGAAAAGTTCAAAACTTTATCTATATCTTATTTTACCTACTTCACATATTCATTTTTAACCACATGGATTAATAGTTTTGAGATTTACTTTCTTATTAGCTACATAAATTCACGTTCATTCACATTTACTTCAAATTTACATTAAGAGCATCATTAAGGTCACAGTGTTATAGCTTAATCTTACAAAAACTGTATAAAAATATTTGGTGTCAAAATAGCTTGACTTAGCACTTAATAACCAACCAAAAACACTTGCAGCAAACAACCAGCAAAATGTTCTAACTTAATAAAAATCATACTTTTGCTTTACTTTTCATCTCATAAACAAAGTTATCAGAATCTTTCAGCATTATAAAGCATACCTACACTGTAACTTATCTCAAATGCCTTATTAAGGGTACTTATGTTAAAGACTTATTAGGCCTACATTTTCCATGCTTGCATGCTTGAAAAACTAAAAAATTCGTAATAGGTTGACATATAAGATTAATGCACCCTGTTATGCAAACTGATTATTCTAGAAACTGGTAGAAACTTTGTATTGCTTCCTTCCTAAACCTTTCAGCTCTGAAAGGATTACAACAACATTAATTAGCAAGAATGGTTGCAGCTAGAATTAGCTGGAAAAAGTTTGATGAAGCAATTCTCAACTGACTGTTTGGTTTTGATGAACTACTCTGATCCAGTCAGGTGAAGAAATGGCTCCAGGACTCTTCCTGGAACCAGGGCTTTAGCAGCTGGAGCCCATGGAGCTGAGGCAACCAGTTTACACAGACTGGTTGACAACTCTCTCAGCAGTTTGGGTAACTCCCAAGGAGGCTCATCCCAGGGAGGCAGATTGTGGCAGAAACAATACTTGGGAATTGAGGTTAGCAACCTGTCTGATAGGCTTGTAAATGGGAAAGACCCGTGGCATGCCAGGAGTCTGGACTTCTGGATTCCCAAATTAAACTGTCATAAAAATGAGAAGCCTAGAAGTCGTAATACTTTATTTTTCTAACTGACATTATTCTCTTCAGTTTTCACTACTGACCACAAACTTAAATCACTTATGAAACTGTTATAACCCTTGAATCTACCAGAGATCTCGGGGAATATATTTAATTGTAGAAGTACTGTGTGTATTTCTGAAAAAAGTATTCCAAGCTTTTGGTTTCACAAAAAATATGTTTTGCATTTTCTTTCACTTCAGCATGGAAAAAAAATTCCAACAACATGCTGGCCAGCTCCAATCCTAATATCAATTCCATCATATACAGTAATTAACTAATAATTCACTAGAAGATTCATATAAAGAGGGAATTTATATGGGGAATGTAATTCTGCGTAGGTAATGATCTCAGGGAAACTATTAATGCTATCAGCAGTCTGCTTTATCTTCAAGTTTGACCACATGGATAATCTTCTATCTTATGAGATAATCAAGTAGAACTGTCATCTTATGTGTTGGGTATAGGAAATATTTATGAAAAGTGACAGCACTATGGCTACCAGACATGTTAATGACTAATCTTCAGCTTATTTTAAGAAATAAGAAATGGTTTAAACAGGACTTTGGAATGAGAAAGCAAAATTACTTTATTCTTTGAAACACAGTATGAAAAGAAACTGATGCATGGTCTGAATCACATTAGCTTTCCAAATCAATGAGGAAAGTCCTCACAAAGACATAGAAAATAGCCTAATACAGATTTGGTTGAAGGCCTCGTTAACATTATGACAACAAGGGTCAAGATCTTATTAGTAATATATATCTCACAACAAGGGCTAACTACATGGATTAAACTCTTTTGGTATATGTCATCTATTAATGTGTTCTGGCACTGAGTGCTCCACTTCATGTTATAGACAATGGAACTCTGTTTTGTAATAATGTGGCCATGATGTTGTTCAATAAGAGATGCTCAGCTTCACATCTGAGCAAAAGAGTGAATATCTCGTTCTTGAGAAGGTGTCAAGGTGTCATGGTTGCTGCAGATTGTGCAAGGCTTGCATAGTTCAGTGATGCAGATGGGCAATGTCTTAGGTATTTAACCATCCAATATTGCACATCTTCATGGAACTGAGAAGGGAACGTACTAAGAGCAGATGTTCCTTTCTTCTGTTGCAACAGTGTCCTGAAAGTATTAATACTGAGATTCCAACAAAGCACTTTTCATAGGAAAAATGCCAGAATCAGTGGGTTTCTCTTGACCATAACAAGGAAACTAGACTATAGTGCCCTATAGTGCTCTAGTATGCTCTTGGAAAGCATTACATTAACAAACGGGCACACAGAGTAAGAACATACAGATTTGTCTGAAAGCAACAGATGAAAAAGATTTTTTCTTTTTTTTTGTTATATTTGCCTCCTCCTCTCTTAGATGAAAATCCCTGACCTGATAAAACAAATAGAGAACATATGAAAACAGCAAGGAGTTCGTCAAGTTATGGTCTCCCAAACAAGTGTTTACTGACACTGCTTTTCTTACCCTTGTGGGAGATTAACCGTTAACATCTTTTGAGCATTATTTAAAAAGCCATGTGGGCCAACAGAATATAAAATCACAAGTCTAGAGACAAAAATGGTATGAAAGGGTCCAGAAAAATCTGATTTTGAAGTGGCAGAAAGGCAAAGTAATGAGGAGCTTGATGTGCTGCCATTGCCAGTGCAGATCCAGTAATGCCCAGCAATGCAAGCCTTTGCCAGAGAGACTGATGCCAAAGGACCCAAGTACTGATGTCTCCCAAGAACAGTAAAGTCCTGAAGCAGAAATGCAGCTGGGATCCACACAAGAAAAATATTAAATTACCAATATTACTGATATTGATTCTTGTCAGTAAAACAATGTCTGTATCTACCATGCCGTTCTAGTTCCTATTCTGTCTCCTAGTGACAGTGAGTCAGATTACTGTTCATTTTTCCTGTTCACTGCTATGGCACTGCAGTTATTTACAATGCCAGGGACTTTTTTATTGCTCCTTGGGGTATTTAAAAGTAGTACCCAATAATGGTATCTTTGAGATTAAGGTGTCTGCACTGCAGCATTAATAAGTAAGTTGTACCTATTCATTAATTGTAATTATTTTAAAATAATAAAACTCTAGAAGACACTGGAATATAAAATTATTGTAAAAAAGAGAGGGGCAGTCTGCTGAAATCTGGTTGATTGTACCATCAGTGAAGGGCATGGCAGAGTGGTGAAAGTAAGTTTTTAGTTAGAAATAATTACGAAGATTTCTTAAAATCTGTTTCAGGCTAATCTAAAACCAAGATTTTCAGAATATGGGGCACAGGAAAAAGAAATGTTTGAGGTTGGAGAAAACAACCTCATTTTTGGAATTTCATTTCCAACAATTATCAGTTTGTTTGTTTTGATTAAAAACAAAAGATATTTGGAAACCACTGGCTAGATTTAGAGAAGGTATTAGATGTTTTTTTAGCAAAGGGAGATGGAAGTACCCATCCTCACTTAAATGTCAGTAAATCGGGTGCTCAACAGGTTCAAGTATCCTCTCAATCTGATTTGAAGTAAAATACTGTCCTTTCCCAAGAACACCTGCTTGCATGACCAGGTTACAAATTATCCTTAGCTGAGTCTGCCTCAGTTTCTCAAGGTATTATCACATGCTGTGAATAATTAAATAGTTTTGGAATAGACATAAAGGATGGAATAGTCATTAGGGTGTTCATCTAACAGCAGAATCCTGCTCCAAAAGAATATTGAAGTTATGCTGAAAAGAAGCAGCTTCATCAGCGATGCTGAAGGAAGCAACCCCAGAATAATGTAAGGTCCAGGGCTGGGCATGCTACTGGAAGGAATGACATCTTCTTTCAAATCTCTGCTCTGAATGAGATTGAGTCAAAATGCAAATTTGAGTCTCCCAGTTCTCAAGTGAGTAACATTAACCCTGGGACTATACTGTACTGCAATCCCTTCCTGATTTTCAGGGTTCAAGCATTTATCACTCCATTACACTGCATGTCAGGCAACTTCCAAGGACATCAGCAGTCACTGGAAGTCACTCCTGCTTCTTCAGGCACTCCTGATTATATCTGGCCCATGTAGCACATATAGGGACTTACTTTCTGGATACAGTGAAGTTGAGCTGTGATCCTGGGACATTTGCTAAGGTGTCCCAGAGGCCTGGTTTGTAGTGTCACTCCCCTCCTTTCAGTGAAGAGTACCTGTGTCCAGCTCCTTTAAATTGCCCTTATCTGAAATTGGGTTAAGTCTGTAAGTAAGGGCACTAATTCAGAATGTCCCAAAATGACAACACAGATACAAATAATTATAAATAACGATAAAAGAAAAGCTACCTTTATTCTAGTTATGCTAAAATTATGTATCAATTCCCACCTTCAGCTAGCTTACTCCTTCCTTCCTCATAAGGTGGTTGTCAGGGTTTCAGCATTTACGCATGCGCCCATCTCTTAGTGGACTTTCTGTACAACCTAGAGTCACTCCCCCTTTCAGAACTTCTGAGGGATCTAGATAGATTTAATCTTTTCACTGAAACTAGCAGAACATCTGACCCAGAAGAATATCTGAAGCTGTATTAAAATAAAACTTCTTTCTGTTTAATTGATATGTATCTAGAAGTTATGTTGTATACTTAGCTGGTTAATAAACAACCATTTGCTTCACTGAGGTGTGAAACTCTTGTCTATCCCTTTGGTGGCTATTCGACATTCTTCAGCAAGGAATATGTCTTTCATTGAACCTGACAAGCCGTATCAACCTTCAAATTAAAAAACATACAGATAGCTTAGTTATTTGTAGCCTGTTGCTGCTTCTTGATTAAAATCAGACACGATTGCAGTCAACCACTCTGTGGTGGCAATGGTTTTGGAACGACTGATCCCCAGCTTCATAGGCAAACTGATAGTATCATTAGGAGTGAGAAAGGAATAGAGAAGTGGCAACACCTGTTCGTGGTCAAAAAGAACTGAGGGATGGTGCAGAATTTCACCACAGCAAGTGGCCCACTGAAGATACTCCTAAGTGTAAATAGTAGCCACCTTTCACAGGGCCAAAGACATAATCTAGAGCACGGTTTCATAACAATTTAAACTAATCTAGATCATGGCAGCTGCAGTCTGACTCCTCTCATGTGCTGTATGCTGCCTGCTTGTAGAGTTGATACAGCAGAACATTAACCTGGAAAAAAATGATTAATCTGCAACCGCATCTACACCCTAAACGAATACGTTACCAAGTCACATGCCTGCACTTCCCTTGCACTTCCTGCATGCCTGCACTTCCCTCGTGACTCCAGCTGATAACTTCTCATGCTGACAGGGAGCTGAAACCTCACATACTCTCTCGCACACCTCTTTTTTAGATAGCACTTACATAGCCTTTTCAGATAAGCAGTGTTGGTGGAAATTTTCAATCTGACATACCAAGTACACTCTAAAAGTGTAATTCCACAGGATCAATTCTTAAAGAAGATGCAAAGATCTCTTTATGCGTCTTGGTTATAAAGTTAATATGGGATTAAAATATCTGTCATCGTGACTTAAAACAAATCATCTTAATGCTGAGTCTGAGTACTCCCTGAACAATTTCAGTGGTGTATTAAGGTAAATAGTTTATTACAAGCTAAACCAAAAAACATAAAGCAAGCCACTTTTTCTTGCTTGACTGAAGGAATTACATATAATGTCCTGATCAAAGAGGCCTGTAAGATAGAAGCATGAATTTTTGTTGTGACTGTGATGTGTTCTTGCCACAAGCCAAAGACAAAACAATGGCCTAGGTTAGAAATTCTCTTCTCGAGGGAGCATTCATGGTTGATTCATGCTCTCAGATATGAATCCCTGAGGATCACTAGAGATAAATCCAGGCTTTGGGATTTGTTGGAATACATTTATCGTACAAATATTTTAAAAATATCTACCCTTTAAAAAAACTATTCACAGTTTCTGAAAAGGATTTGCTGAGTTGAAGAATGAATGACTGAATGTAAAAAAGGGGGGTGGGAATTATAGTGTAGAAAAGCACCAGAACTGTTCTCATTTTCAGATATAAACTAGGTTGATGCAGCTTTACTATCCATTTCCCAGAAACCCAATGAATTTTTGTTATTCCTAATACATTTTACCACTACATCTAGCCGTTCTTGACATTGATTTCAATGCAATTTGTGTAATAGGTCAAGTAAAGTGGTACTTATTGACTGCTGATTGTATATGTTTTTCCACCTGAAGTGTTACTGTTAATTGACATGCTCTTTCATTTTCCTGAGATAATTTTCACTCTATTTCAATAACTGCCCATAATTCCCCCTTTGTAAACTAGGTCTATTCTGTGGCAAATATCAAATATAGTTTTGAAAATCAGATAAATTGCAGACACTAATTTGTTCCTTCACCAATGGAACATTGAAATAATCAGATTCAGACCAATTTGTCAGACACAATTTACCTTTAGTGAATATATGCTGTCTGTCCCTAACTAAATCACCCATTTCTAAATGTCTTGTAATCCTGTCCCATACCATTATTTCTAGTAATATTCTTGCAAAAAAATTCTGGTTAACACTAATGGCCTGAAGTTTTCTTAATAATTCTTTCTGTCTTGACATATTCCAGAATGTTCTGCATCTTTTCCCAGGTGATTGCAGAGCCTATATTACCAGACTCTTTACCTTAATTCTTGGAATCACAGAACTGTAAGGAAAGAGTATCTGATCATTGCCTGCTGCTTTCCTTTACGGATTTTTTTGATTATATTTCAAAGGTTGCCTTAAGGTTTGTTGTTGTTGTTGTTGTTGTTTTTTCTGGTAATTGTGAGCATTGCAACGTGGATGGTACTTATCTTTCTGGTGTTAGTGATGTATGCCTAGTTTCCTCCAGCTGATCAGAGCAAATCAGCTGAACGAAGATACCATACTGGACAGAAAGAATCCCAAACATCATTTTAAACAACAGCAATCTGATTTCTGTATTGGTGTACTAGCAGATAATTCAAGAGTTTCCTCTTGCTTTTCTGTTGAGAAGTTCAGTGTTGATTCCTCTATGATCCCACGTATTTCCTTGAATTGCTTCCAAATGCATTTCTGTTTCTAGGGTTCTCAGAATGACTGTACGAAGACAGCAGCAAAGACTCCAAGTCAAATTTCCCTTCTTGAAAAGTCCTCATGGCTGTGCATCTTCTTCCATTATCCTTTTGTAGATAGAACACAGGTGGAATCTGCTATCTTTAACACTTTCTTGCAAAAAATTCCCTTTACTTCAGATCTGCTGAGGTAATGACTACTTTTTGTCATTGGCTCAATTAGTCTCCTGCATAATTCCTTCCTGGATTACTTCAAGGAGGAAAAGACAGAACCAAACTTTGAACTGCCTCTCTTTTATTCTGTGGCAGGCGTAGAAGACAGTTACCACTGTAATAAAGCAAGTGTGAATTCAAATCTCAAGGTTATGTGGTCTAAAATAAGACCTATATAATGCATTATTCTGGTACCATGAATACGTTGATTTCATTAAAGCTGCATAACCTGAAGAACACTGTATTTTTAGATCTATGAGCTTTGTCACTACTCTTGGCAATGTCTGGAAATGCTTCCTAGACTCCACATCCACAAGAGAACCACCCTTCCTAGCTACTTGCATCTCATACACAGCCTTCATTGGGCATGCAATCATAATGAACCTAATGAAAGTTCAGGGCAGAGATGTGGTAATCGGCAGTCTAGAAGAATTCTTAAACTAGGGAGTAGCTTCTTAAATCCCTCAGCTTTAGCTGACTGTGAGCTTGCTATCATTTCATTGCAAATTCCAGACTAGTTACTTTAAAACGGTGCTAAAAATAATCCCATTCTGCGAGTAATTTTATCCCCAAATTTCCATTCTGCTGCAAGGCATATGTCAGGAATTGTATAGAGTTATGCTGCTTGGATGGTTCACTACACTAATGTCTTTGGTACACACAGAATATGCTCTGTAGGCATACTACATTCTCCTTTATCACTCCCCATCTCCTTACTCTGCTTTCCTTAGGCCAACTGAGTTCATGAGAATAACGTACAGATCCATCTGCGTGGACTTCTCTGAAGAAGTGGATCTGCACAGGTGCAGTTGAAGGGTTGTGGGCAATGGGTTTTGTGATGAAGTGTCAAAAAGAAAGAATCTGATTTGGTTTGTAGAACTTGCATTGTGTGTAACAGTTAAAGAAGAGATGTTAATCTTTTTACTTGTAAATTCAGTGCATTTGATCCCAAAGCTAATGAATGATATAAAGCATAAAATCACCGTGTTATTTTCCAGAGAAATATTATTTACAGATATAAATATATTCTAGAGAAATATATTTAATATTATTATTAGCTAAGTAGTGTCCTTTCACATCTGATTCAAACTGCAGTTTTATAGAACAGAGAAAAACTTCCTCATCCTGAAGTATAACAAAAACAAATTCACATTCACTCCCTGAAGAAATTGCTATCTTGTTACACAAATTCAAATGTGTTTGGAAGATATGTTTATTCGGTTGGAAGATATGTTTATTTGGCACCATATTATACATATGGATGATAGATTACTATTATTTTCTTCCTGTGTCTATTTGAAAACAAAAGTAAGTATATACTATATAGCATTATATATTTTTTAGCCTTCGAGAGGTTATGTTCATTTCAGACATCAAATTCAGGCTAAGCAAAATGTCATACTTTGTTTACTAATTTCATACTTATCTTTTCTTTTAATATCCTGTCTTGGTTCTCTAGTTATAACGTAGATGCACCTAAAGTTTGCTAGAAACATTTGCCATTAGCTTCTTCTAAAAAAATTAAATTTGAGGATAATCCTACCTCCAGAGCTTATTCTGTTCCTGGCCATTGACTGTGACAGTGAAAGGCTCATCTGAAAGCACTGGAGCATCCCATCTAAAAGCATAAAACATATTACATTTCATGAAAAAGCTAATTCAGATTGTTTAATTCTGGTAATATTGCCTCTGTCACCTTCAAAATCAAAATGTTCTTTCCTGTTACTATAAAGAAAACAACCAAATTGCTTAAAAACCCATTTGAATACACAGCTGCCTTATGTTGCATACTAATTTGATTTAAAACGCTTGTGCTTCACCAGCATTTTTTACATAAAACACACTGGTGAATTTAACAAAGAAATATAAATATATTTTAGTAATTTTTGCTGATAGAGTACACTATAGTGTCCACAATATCCCTGGACTGAACAAAAATCTCATTGCAGTATTGGAAGGCACTAAACTGAATGTCTTTCTGTATTTGTTTGCTCAATGCTTTGGGCATTGTGCCAACCTCATTGCGAATAACTGCATTAGTCAAGTGTATCCAAATTATTACAACACAGCGTCCGTCCCAGTTATTGCTGTTGAAGCATTTTCTGAATCTTCACATCACTAGAAACATTTATTTGAGGGGAGAGCTTTGCATAAATTCAGGACAATTTTAATTTTAGACAGAAAATCTTAACATCTTTACAAGTTGCTTGTGTAACTAGCTTTTCCTAGAAAGAATAATTAGAAAATCATTGTACTACTTTTGTTTACTTATTATGAACACCTTGTCTAAAGTGGGGAGCTGCCATGGGAATACAGTGAAGAAAAGAGGAGTCAGAACAGAATTCACCATGTTTATTGTTCAGTTTACAGAAATCTGCGGTCAATAGTCATCTCACCTTCTTCTATCTTCAGTCTACCAGCTCAAATCCTTATCCCTTGATCTAAATGATGATGACACCATAAGTCTTTGCTGTTTTCTGTTTGCCATGCTTTCATAAGAGAAATCGCAGATAGTATGTATCTTAATCTTTTCTCTCCTAGAGGAAATCCTCCTCCTAGAGCAGAGATGTCCAATCTTTCTCAATATAGCAACCCTTGGATTAAAATCTTTGTATGTCTGCAAGCCACACAGCACGAGGGTCCCCATGGTCCCACCATTCCATTTCAGGTCATGGTGGGGTGAGCAGGTAGGTCCCAAAACAACTGAGTAATACTGGCTTCTGCAGCCCTTGCTGGCTTGCATCTTCTCACAGTTGGCAATTTGTTTTACCCTGCAATTTCCAGCTCAGCACAGCCCTGGTTAGGAGATATACTCCTGGAAGAAGAGATGCATTTGAGCTGCTTGAGAGCTACTTGCCATTCAAGAGAAACAGACTGATCTTCCTGCTATATACAGCTAGCCTGCCAAGGTGAAGGAAGTGCTCTCCTCCTTGGTTTAGAATCAGTGTTTTCCATCCCTTACAGTGGGTCAACAGTACTTTTTTCATTATCTTACCCCACTGAAACAAGACTTCGGCCTACCACATTAGGGGTGTGTCCTTGTGCTTTTATTCTTAACACAAGGTTCATCAATGTTCTGTATTTTATTAAGCCTTTTGGTTTGGGAGTAAAAATTCTAGCCTCTTCTACCTACATGTGCTACTGAGTTTGTTGAGCAATTTAGCATGGTGAGATAGTATTAAACAATTTAGCAATTTAGCATTAGTGAGATAGTATTAAACAGTCATGCACCAGATAGTTTTGTCTGGTGCACTGTATTGTCCAGAAAAGTATATATTACCACGCAGTGAAAATCTATATTAAAGATCTGTTGAAAATTCTCTAAATCTCCTGTAAAAGAGAATTTTTAAAACCATTGACTTTGGAACTCTGACATTTTGATCACATGAAAAACATATATTGATTTTAACAATATATTACAATCATATTTAGAATAATATGTTACATTAAATATGTGTTTATATTAATATTTTCATACATTGTACCAACTCATAATTAATTGAAGAAGCAGTGGGAACAATGAAACTTTCAGCAATTGTCAAAATTTAGTGAGAAGGTAGGAACTGCTGTTAGAAATAATTTCCTGATGAAAAAAATTCTGTAATAAAATGAGATCTTAGGAGAAAGTTATTTTTGGTGGAAAACTGAAATTTTAAATGTTCCTCCGTCTATCTCTAATAACTGCCAAAGACACATTTTTGCTGTTTTTAATAATAAAGTGGTGTTGATTTTATGGTTAAAATTGTAAATAACAAAATATTGTAGAAACTTATGGGAACTGCATTCTGTACCAGCCCCAGAACCCTCTACTTTCTTGGCAACAATGTTTTCAGAAAACATTTCCTCTTTGCCTCACTATGAGGTAGGAACTCTTCTTTTGCAGGATCTTTTGCTACTAGATAAAGTGGGTGTTTTACACTAGGAATAAATTAAATCCTCATAGGTATAACATCTCATAAATGAGCCCATACCTGTAGTTTCCACATCCTAGCCTATTGCCTTTCCAAGCTCTTCAAACATTTCCCAGCACAGGAGACCAGTGTCTTCTATTTAATCAAAACCTAGAACTCCCCATATAAACTTACCAAATCAAGTCTGTTGAGGAATTACTCTTCCCTCTGTCACCTACAGTTAATAATTTTCTTTTAACTTTTATGAAACATAAATTCAGGAATTGGTGTGAACATGCATATTAGCATAATGTGGAGGGATGAGGGAATGAATAGAAAAAAATCTGGTAGGGGCATTCTGGTACAAATCCTACAAATCCTACTTTTGAGCTATCCAAACACTAGCATCTCTGGGCCTGGCCAAAAATAAGGACTTAGACTCAGCAAAACCACAAGAGCAAGCCCCAACTTCTTTGCTTCTACCCCAAAGCGTGCCAGTGTTACTGAGTGGAATGTAGATATCTAAGATTCACCTAGACATCATCACATAGACATCTAAAATAAATACACACTTTTAGGAGTTAAGAGCCTACGCCAAGGCCTTTCTACAGATATGATGACAATCCTTATTGAAATAATGATAGATAATATTTCTTCCGTGTTAAACCTTAAAAAACAAGAATGAGAAATGTTCTGTTTTGGGAAGTATGCACAGCTGATTTTTGCATTTATCACAACAGTACTGTAGCAAGATTTTCCATGTGGTCACATCATTATCACATTTCAGAGCTGAAATATTTTATCTCACTAACATAACTTGGAACAAAATTGCAAGTTTTAATGGCAGACTACCATGCACAAGTTTCCTCAAGGATAAAGTAGTTCTGATTCTTGACACATGAACAAGTTATTGTCCATCAGCTGCACAATGGTAACTGTCTGTGTTCACAATTCAACCAACGATACCAATGTATGGTAAATTATCCTACTATCAGTGAGGGTTAGTGATTTCCCAGTCCGATGTAGGTGCACCTGCAATGTGGATAACTGGAGGGAATTTATGCAGATATGCAAACCATGTAACTAGAGGCATAAATACCCTGTCTTGTGGTGCTACTGATAGGTGTATAGCTTTTTAAGTAACACCACCGTGTTTCTGTGCCTGCCTTAAATTATCTCACGTTGAGCACTTGTTACAGAGTAAAAGCACGCACCCTGACTAAATGACAGCAGCTGGTGCATGGTAACCTTTTTATGTGTCAAAGCCCTCTGACAACTTGAGTTTTACATATGCTTTTGGATTTTTTTTTTATATTAAATCATCAATCTGCCAAAAGTCATGTTGCCATGTTGTTCCCAAAAGTCACACTCAAAAGTGAATGATCAGAGACTACTTCTGTTTTATTTGGGCAAGAACAAACACTTGTAGAAGTCTCTGAGCTTTTTTTGTAAAATTTTGGGGAAAGAATTAAAGGCAGAGCCATTTTCTCATGAGTATCTAGTTGAGCATCAGATTCTACTATGTGATATCATGAATACATGTACTTTTGAAAACAAGAAATCAGTCTCCTTTAGTAGCTTCCCTAAGCAATCCTAATTTTTTTATGTATGTTTGTTTAACTATTTAAATATAATCTGCCTCCCACTAGTTTAGTAATATCAGTTTTGTATATGGTGAGAAACTATAGCCATACCTTTTAAAAATTATTTGAAGCAGTTACAGTACATATACTCCCCAGTTGCAGTATGTATGTACCATTTAGTCAAAGGTACTGAGAACATAGGCAGCAATGGAGGCAAATCTTAGTGACCCACAGGGAGAATGCAGATAACCAGCTTTCTTTCATGTTAACATTTTGACATTCATCAAGAGATCTGACATTACTTTCCACTATTTGGAAGATGCTGTTCCCACCAGATATTTCAAACTGCCTTTTTGGTTTTCTGAGGGGGAACAAAGGCTTAGACCTTTGAATTCTCCATGCTACCAGGTGGAACATTTCATAAAAGGGATTATTGTTGATTTCTTTAGTCAATATGAATTTTCTGAATGTATTTTCTTCCCAGAGAGAAGACATTGTGAAGAACAAAATCTAGAGGCTGCAAAGAAAGAGATATGTCTGTATCTCTACGCAAAATGATTTCACGTGGTACACTTCTGACATATCTATACAGGAACACATAGAAGCATTAAGGGGAATTAACTTAAGGTATTAAGTCAATGTATATAAGCTATGTTCCCCTTTCCTTCCCCACATATTTTGTCCTATTTAGATGTAAGGTGATCGAAGTACAGCAAACAAGCCCTAAGAGGATCTCTCTGGTACTTGGAAGATCTTAAGCTACTTTGAACCTCTGTGTGAAACTCAGCTTCCTGCAGCCATACTTTCCTTCCAGAATCAGATGAAAAGACAGTTCTAATTCAGAATTATAACAAAAATGCTGTAATTTTCTAAAGTATTTCCCGTGATCATTAAAAGCACTGTCAGTCACTGAACAGTGACTGACAATCAGTTCAGTGAAGTCCAGCTGCTGCCTAACTGTGGTATTGGAACATGCAGTCTGGGACACTAGGCAGCTACCCTGCAAGGGTATTTTATTAAATCAATATTAGTGAATGGTGCATAAAATTGTCACTAAGGTAAGTATATTATAGTATGGTTTTATTCTCACACTGTTCTGTTGCTGGGGAGCTACCTCAACAGGGTTTCCAATTCAGAAGTGTGCCTGAAGCCAGGAGTTTTATCAGCTCTGTGTCAAAGGATGTCTGGCTCTCATTCATATATAATTTACTCTTATTACATGAGATATTTCTATTGTTCTGCACTAACAGTTGTATATTTTCTGATGAAGGTTTAAATCAACTGGGAACCAGGGTATAAATAGAGTTTCAGTATTTTGTGCCAAATATGGATTGTTTGTGTTCCTGTTAGCTATGGATTGTAAGTGTATTATTGCTTAAGGAAAATTTTCAGTATTTTCTTTTTCTTTCAAGTATTTATTTACTATTTAATAAATAGGAACTTTTCAAGTATTCAAAAGGAATGATATCATTTTGAAGAAAAATGTTTGAGATTGTTAAAATAAACATTTGAGTCTACCTAGCCTGCCTAGGTATAGTATGGTTTTATTCTCACATTGTTCTTCATTTTCCTTCATGCTTTATTGAAGTTGTGGTGGTGATTTTGACAGTATCTTGGTGTTCAGTATATACTAGCTGGATCTAGAGAAAAGCTGAATAACTACATAGCCGCAGGATTCTGTAACAAAATTTTATTCTCCGGATAAGATCTCCTCCAAAGTTTTGAAATTTCTCCAAATTTTATTTGACTTATATCTATCTGCTGTATGTTCATTGTGTCTGACTACAAAGCAGTATATTCACTGTGCAGTGGTTAACAAGAGCTAACATTTGCAGAACTGAGAACCTTTCAGGATTCACATATACAATTCAGTCCTTCTTTATCCATGTCTCTGGGAAAGCCTTTGGCTGGCCTTCCTGTGTTCCCACCTTCTGGGTAAAGGCAGCCAGATGTATTTGTTCCATGCAATGATGGGCAATGCTTGATGCACGTCCTCTGTACACACATTGCAGCACTCATGATCCCATAGCCATGTGAACTCTCAGATGCTGTTGATATTGGTAAATGTAGAGCTGAGCCTGGCTGTGTTCCAGAATAACACTTTGAGCTTCATGGTGAAGGTGGCTTTATACACATATTACCAGCTGTTTAAGTATCCTGTGGTATGTCTGAAATTAGCAAGTGATTATACTTTTTGTTATAATGTATTCCGTCATTGTTGTTGTTTTATGTATTATCTCTTTTTCTTCAGTAGTGATAAGAAATGTAATTCGGGATATGAGCTCATAGTTTCTGTTCACTTTCTGGGCAGCTAGCTTTTGATCCTTGCGCTTCCTAATTTATGAAAGCCATGGTTAACCACAGCTTTTGTGTTAAAATTCACATTGTCAAGTGGTAACCTAATTTTTTCTCTGGAAATTCGGATGGATCAGCCTGTTGAACTAACAGTGAGGTTCTTTCTTTCACTTCAGATTTCTTTTTTAATTGTATCACTCTGTTGGAAAAGTAAAGGAGTTATTCTAATGCCTATGACCCCCTTCTTCTTCAACATTTTCCAGACGAGAAAATTATCAGAACTATTACAGAACTCCCAACAAATATTTGACTTTGTTAACTCTATAATCATTACATTATTCTCCTAAACATGCCCAACTTCTTCATTGTACAGATAAACACATCAATAATATTGTTTAAGAAGATGGCTGCCTATTGAAAGTGTGTTACAAAATCAGTACCATCAAAATCCCCTGGGAATGATCTCAGAAAGCAAATGACATTTGTGAAAAGTATTCTGGATGAAATAAATATTAAAACAAGCTGAGTATGGCTGATTGAGATTTTGTTTTCCTTGAAAGATGGCAGAATTCAGAACAGAATTCTTCATAGGACTTTATTTATCAGCTTGAATAGAAAAAACTGTTAGGGTCTAGGTCAGAATTTCTACTCAAATTGGTTTGCTTGAACCCAGTTTGGACCAGTGGCTTCAACATCAGTCTCAGATAACCCAGATTGATTTTCTAAAGCCAGGAATGTGTATGGGTAGATTTTTCTCACCCTCTTCTGTAATTCATACCTGCTCTGAATTAAAGCAGAGCAGAGAACTTGAACTTTGATCTTCCACCTTCTGCCGAGTGCCATAGCCACCTGGTGGTTGACTCATATGGCATAAGTGAATGCCACTCTAACTAGTTTTTCACATAAGAAAAATTGAGAGATCTCAGTATTACCCTAATATGAAAAAAGATAATGTTTAAAAGTGTGAAAAGATTGTGGCACAGAAGGATTCTTTCCCACACATCTCTAATGCTAAGTTTTACTTAAGATCAAAAGCCGCCCTTCTTTAAAATGTAAATATTTTCTTCTGTCTATGTAGGTATAGTTTTTGCAGTAATTAACATTTAAAAAGCTTCTCAATAGCTTTGCAATTCAAACATTAATGTTTAAACACTGAAGAGTATTCTTAAATGCAACTATTTGGCTAAAAATATAAATATAATGTAAAAGAATGTAGTCAAATGATGGCTATCATAAAGTGATGCTGTCAGTTCTTATATAATGAAAGAGATTAAGTGAATCCTTGCTAATGCATTATTGGTATGTGAAGAACAAGAAGAAACAAATCGCACACATTTTCCCACTTAATTATTGTGCTAGACACTCATTGTCATATCATTGACCTATTTGGTCATGCCCAAGTTAATCATGCCTGAACCTTTTCCCAGTGGGAAATAAGCTTCTTCACTTCCTGTCTTGCAGGAATATCAACTAAAACTCAGTCATATATGCCCATAGTCTGATCACTGCAGCCCACCGTAACCATCGTCTCCAGCAGGAGACTGCCGTCTGCAGCATGCCCGCAAGAGCCAGTGTCAGAAACCCATCACTTCCCGTGTGCCTTCATTCAACTCCATTCAATCACTTACTACCTTAAATTATACCAAACTCTGTTTGCCAGTCCTCCCCTCCTTTTTTTTGTTTGCAGGGAACTGTTTTGTCACACTGAAACAGAGTTTATGTGCAGTGACAGCCTAATAAGCCAGCAACTTTAGTCGCTTATTAAAGTCAAGCATGTGTCTTTGTTTCATGTTGCTAATGATGTGGAACCATGGAGGCCTGAGTATATTTCGTCTGGACGGTGTGGGAGCGAATGCTGAGAGCTCATTACTTGGCTCCCCATTGGAATCCTGCAGGCTTCTGCTCATCGAGGAGACTGTGGGGGCTTTGACAGAATTATTATACTGAATATTTTTAGACTCATTAACTATATCACCAAAGCAAAACATCTCTTCCTTAGATGCAAATGGCTGCAGCTACTGTGGCTTTGCTTTAGTTATTGCAGAAAAAAGGATGAAGCTTGAAAACAACTTAGGGAAAAGATTTTCATGCCTGAATGTTTGAATTTGTAACTTATATTGAGAATGTGTAAGCCTTTTTTACCACATTTAAGCCACTCATGTATAAGTGCTACTTAAAAATGCATATATTAGGTTTCATGTAGTAAGGGGTGCTCAGTCTTCTAAATTTAGAAAGTGCTGTTGAAGTACACAGCAAAATATGAGCTTTCAGAATTCCACTTTCATACTCCAGAGTTAAAAAAATTAAATGTAAAAACTCATGTTAAAGTAATATAGATGCTTGAGTTAAGCCTTTTCAAAGGTAAAGAAATTCAGAGTTAAGGCTAAAAATTCTGACTTTCCTTTAACCTAAGTACTGGAACATATGTACTGTGCAGTATGAAAAATCACACACTTCTCCAAGCCATGCAATTCCTAACCACAACAGAGTGATTTAAAGATGAAGAGTGAGACAAAATTTTTAGCCTAAGTCTGAAATTCCTTGCTATGATGGTTTTAAGTTGGTTCTTAATGTTACTTTATTGTAGCTTTTTGTGGTTTAATTGAGACTTAAGATGTACTTGAAGAAAAATATGAATACCTTAAAATTAATTCTTCAGAGCAAAGGACAGAAAATTTCATTTATGACTCCATTTGTTGGAAAAGTTAAGTTGGCTGTGAACTGTTCAGTATTTCACATTCTATAAAATTATATTTTGATTTCTTGACGGAGACATTTTTCTGTATGTTGTGTACAAGCTTACCTTCTGTAAATATGTACTTGAGTAATTGTAGAAGTATATGGACATTTAAAAAAAACCTTACAGATACATGTTTTTTCTCAAAATGTGTGCAAGATTTCATTGGGGTTTTAGTCTCCAAAATGATTATAGGTGCAAAATCAACTATTTTGATTCCTAAGAAGAAAGACGTTGCTTTTATTTGTGGTTCATTTACTGCTGTAGTATTCTCTGACAATGGTGACACTGTCTTTATACATCAAGAAGTTCTTCTTTCTATGACTGCCAGGGACTCTGGAGGGAATACTTCATATCTGAAACATGTTTCCCTTTGGGATTTCACCATCAGAATAACAGTTCTGATCAGCAGCCCATTATAAAATGTTTTTTTTCTGAAGAAATGCAAAGGAATTGTTAAAAATCTGACAGATAAGTAAAGTTATATTGAACTGAAGTTCATTTTTGTGCGTATAAGAACTTCATGTTCTCCCTCAGTGAAGCAGTAATTTCTTAATATGTATAAGAGTTGATAGGAGTTTTCAAGTTAAGCTTTTTGAAGCATCAGGGTGGATAGACAGTATGGGTGCAGCTTTCCATTTCGAGATCTTGCAGTTCCTATTCTTGCCAGTTTGTGGCACAATACTATTTATTTTAGATGTTGGGCAAGGCTTTCAAACTCAAATGCTTAATGTTAGGTGTCTTAACCTTTATATTTAAGTACCTAGATAGTAGTAGCCCGACATTACTGAAAAACCTCAGCCCTTCTGAAAGATGATAGAATTGTAAATATGGGTCCCAGTTAGGAAGTCAGCTCTGAAAATGATGGCCATGTCATGCATTAAGTAATATACTTTTCCCTTAAGTAGATGACTTTTCAAATTTGAATGTAAATACTCTGTCAGGAAAATTCTCACCTGCACAACTGATTCACAGTTGTGATTTCAGATGTTTTGTGGTAAAAATAGCCTGAAGTCAACACACCTGTCTAGATACATAGATGATCCACGGGAAATAAAACAGACTTGAGCTGTAGGCGTGCAAATGCAATTGTTTCATTTCCTACATACAGTATTATAATCAGATTAGTAGATGTAATAGTACTATAAACAGATGTTCACTATCAGTTATTGTATTTACAATCTTACGTTTATCTATACTTAGAATCACAGTACAATCACACTGTCATTTTACTTATCTTTTTTACTACCTGTGAGTCCGTGCTTTTCCAGTGTTGGGAAGAAAAGGTATTGCATTTTCTGTTTTGTTTTACCCAAAGAAAGAGATGTATCTTGCAGCTGCAAACCACTGATGAAACATGTACAATATTGAGTAAACTAAATCAAGAGGGTCTTTAGGTCTTAGAAAGTAAGATGAAGTCTTGAACTATACAATCAAGACTTATCAGATCATATGTTATAATAAACTACTTTTTCTACATTCTTAGCAGCTGTGTACCAGTGAACTCTGTATTATAAATCTTCTAATGTCCGAAGATATGCAGCTTTTTAGTTATCTATCTTTCACCTTTTTTGTAGTTGCCAAAAAGGGGTTTCCCTAGACTATGGGACAAGTTCAAAGCTTTGTACTTATATGGGTTTTCTGCATATATTGAAAATCTCTGCACTTCTTTTCTTTCTGTAGCATGCTAGCTGACTATGCAGAGTTATGTCAACTTCTGGTGCCTAGCCTCCCTATAGGATAAGAACTATATATTTTTACTGAAGTGGTTGCCTTAGATGAAACATTTTTGATGCTGAAGATGTATTTTTATTCTTGATTTGGAGACCCATGATGGTTTTACTCTATACATGTGTTCCAGGTAATAGAAAAAAATAGTAATATTTTATTTTAGATAGTGCATATGATTGACCTCAGAAGGGGGTCAGTGCTAAAGGGCCTTTACAACTTTCAAATGAAATACTTAAAGTTACATTAAAGAAAAGTGATTTCAGTCTGTTGGGGATGGGGGTTTAATAAATTGAACTTACAGAGCTACATTTACTGATGCTCTTTACTGCTTTTCCGAACTCTGGAGTAGTGTAAAACATCCAAATAGATCAGCAAAACAAGCAGTTATTTTGCATTAGAGGAGTGAAAAACAGTTGGAATGCTAGTGAACCTAGTCTTTAGTTTGAAACAGACTCACTAATTTCATTATCTAGGATACAGTAACTGTCTGCACTAAAAGGTAGGTGTACCTGCTGTGTGCCCTGCAGTCCTGCTCTCCTGATCTTCCAAATTGGGAAGCTTTTGAAGCACACTGTGGTTCCCTCTTTGTTTATGTGCCCAAATTTTCTTCCAAAAGAAAGCAAGGTGTATGTGGAGCATTTAGGATCTTTTTTCAGCATGATAATCCTAACTGCCATTACTTGATCTGACTCATAGATCATATAGAGTGACATTGTATAGAAACAACTGGTGCGATTTATTTTTTTTTTAACTTTATAGGCAAACTCACAAAATAGCCTTCACAGATTTAAAACAACAAACAAATGTAACATAGTAGAAAGGATATTTATATAATTATTAATGTTCAGCTTTTTACAAAAAATCCATTGCTTTTCTCCCATAGTTGTACATGTTGCCTCTTCTTCCCTTGTGGCATGAGAAACAGAACTAAGAGGGTGCCAAGGACGATGCCCATTTCAGGAAGTCACAAAGTAATTTAGGGAAAAAAAGATTCATCTGGGCAGGGGACTGATCAAATGTATTAAGGAAGATCTCTGTTAAGACAGAATCTCTGCAAAGCAGAGGTCTTGGAGTGAGGAAAGTGTTGTGTTAATTTCAGTGGTCCCCAGGTATGTAAGACAGTACAGGAGGAGACAGTAAAACGAAATATGAGGGAATCAGGGTCCTGAATATATTCAGGGAATTTTTTAAATTTGGCCACCTTGGTTTTATAGCAAGCAATCACTATAAAAACACTTTTTAACATACTATCACAGAGGAAAATATGAGAAAAAAAATTTTGAAATGTAGTGTAGTAAGTAAAGCTTTACTATTAATCATATCTCCACTTCCTTTCTCTCATGAAATCTGTATAAAGCAAAACCTCTGAATGAGTCTTTCACTTTCTTATCCCTTTTGTGGAAAGGAAAAACTGGTTAAGGTTAGCTTTAACTATTGTTACTTCCACTGTTATAAGCTGAACCTGCATCCTCAAAAGTAGAAGACAAACACGCACTAAAGGGGGGAGAGGGGACTAATAGCACCAAAAATAGAAAACAGCTTCTGTTTTAGATACTTTCCTTTTCTTCAGTATTATCATTGCAAGGAAGAATAACAGCATTGCTTTTCAGATAGTTTTGATGCATCTAAAAGGCTAAATAAAAGAAGGCCAGGGAGAGGTTCCTGGGCTCAAGCCCAAGCGGTGTTTCTTGTTGGTTTCCACAGTGCTTAGGCTTGCTTTGGCTGTAGCGCTGGCTTGTCCACGCTGCAGAGCACTTGGCCATGGATTTCTTTCCTTTGGGCCTCAGAATTGCCCCTGTGGCCCTAAGACAGGCTTAAAATTTTGTTTGCCTATTTCATTTCCATGTATCTGAAGTCATGTGAATCCACCAGAGCGATTTTGTTTAGTAGTTCTAAACTGAAGGTTTCTATAACATGCCATGGGATGTGGCATGATGACACATGTAGGGTGTTAGGGAATATACAGGTTTCTGGTGTAGTGTTGGCAGACTATGGTGTGGGGATAGCTAAACCTGTTGCAGCCTTGTTTATGGTCCCTTTTGGGAGTAGCCCCTGGAGTGACTCATATGTAGGCTTTGTCTGGAAGGGAGTACGTTGGAATATTGTCTGAAATAAACCCAGACCGCGAACTAACAACAGTGCTGATGATCAGGTGTCCTGTGCTACAGTTTGCTTCAGAGTCATCCTTTATTTATTAATATCAACACATGCTCTTAGTATGGATAAAAGTCCCCTTAGTCCACTATTAATTCACAGTTTGAGGTTATTTAAGACACTTTTGTCTGTCCTTTACAGGATATAGGAATTGTGAGATTAGGACTTTGTAGAATTAGATTCAATATTTGTGGGATGGAGACTGGCAGTGGCAAGGTGAGGAGAAAGGATCAGGATGAACAGGCAGTGATTTGGAAGAAACAAGAGTAGAACAGGGAGACACTGGCATGTTCCAGTAAGTATGAGTCAGTCCATGGAGAAATGGAAGAGCCTTTGTCTGTTAAGGCACTCTCTTTTCAGAGACTGAGATGGAATTAAAGATTCCTAAATTTTAGCTGTCTTTTGCTCTCTGCAAAATCCATGAAACTCTGGGGTAGTGCTTCACTCCCTTTCAGCTCTGTCTGATATGGATTATCTCTGTTATTTGGATCTAAAAGTCCTCACCTTGCTCATGTCTCTTGTGGATGTCAGCATGATGCTGCATGATGTCTTTTCATATTTGAAAGCTTAGTAAATATTAATGATTTAGTATTTTCTTTTCCTGACATCCGAATGAGATAACAAAGATCAAAAATATCTATTAGTTTTAGGAATTCAGTTTGGCATATGTGTGTTTGACTTCACAAAGTATACAGCATTATGTAACAATGCTTAAAGCATGCCTAAGGAGAAAAGCCTTAATGGATGATCTCATCTGTTTTTCTCCTATAATCCATATTATCAATCACTACCCACTTTCAGACTTTAGAAACAAATGAAGAGAAGTCCTGCAGAAATATACTTTTCCATCGCACATGTAGATCTATTCATAAAATGAGTGCAGCCATTGCTTTGAAAAAGATAGGAAAAAGACCATGAATCATATAAATAAGACTGTGTCGTAATGTAGAGGGTCTTAACGTTGCAAAAGCAACTGTAACTGGCTTTTTCAAACTTCTGAACATTTCTCTTTCCTTTTTATTATTCTTTTAAGGTAATTAATTGTGTGTGATTATAAAGGCTCCTTTTTGTATCTTTCATTTATCTGGTAATCAAGAACAAAATACTGAATCCATTTGTGTAATTGTAACTGTTAAGAATTTTGGAAATCAAGATAGCTGGAACCTGTCAAATAACTCATGGTTACCAAAGTCACTGACTCAAATCATTAATGGTTTAAGTATTTCCTCACTGAAATAGTTTGACCAAATATGTGTTCTCTGTCCTAGTTATTATTGCTGTCAGCCCCTATCTATCTAAGAAAACTACTATTTGAAAGAGTTTATACAAACTGCATTTGAAAGAAGGATTAAAAATCCCAGAGTACTTGGCAAACATAGCAAAAATCAATCTGAAGCTTACATGATAGTAATGACTTCCTTGTTTTCCTATACGCTTGAATTTTCATCAAATCTGGAGAATTTTTCACGAGTTAGGAAAAGATGATTCCACATTCATAATCCTTGTTAAGAAGAAAAGTGAATATAGACAAATTTTAAGGTATATTCTATTGAATACAGAAGACTTTGGAAGTAGAGTTCATCAATTTTTGTCTAATCTTTTTATTTTAATGTTTTCTATGTAACAAGTTGTAAATAAGATGCCTGTATAATAAATTTTGTAATTTATATATGTAAAACTTTTCTTATAATATCATATATAAGGTGTGCATATTCTTGTGTCCCACAAACACATAGAACTAAGTGACAGTAACAAGAAAATGAAAATCTGCCAGCAATATTAATGACACAAAAAATGAGGTTACAATTTATTTAACATCTTTGATTCTATTAACTTCTCATTAATAAAAATTAAGTTTTCAGTGCAGCCTTGCTTGCGGTCTGAGAGGGATGCGACGTTACCGGCATTTCACTAGAGTCTGTGACTCCAGCATGGTTCCTCCAGACAGGCTGCTTGAGGTCTAGGTAGCCTGTGGGGACTCAGCTCCCAGTTCTGTAGTGGGTGGCTTACACACTAGTGGCTTACACAAGAGCCAGATACTTGAACCC
Organism: Apteryx mantelli; assembly: GCF_036417845.1. Classification (NCBI taxonomy): domain Eukaryota; kingdom Metazoa; phylum Chordata; class Aves; order Apterygiformes; family Apterygidae; genus Apteryx; species Apteryx mantelli. Next base: position 30,550,994 of record NC_089979.1, on the reverse strand, counting down.
TGGAGGTCCTAAGGTGTTCTCCTAAATCTGGGGCACAGGTCCAGAGGACTTGTGCCGCTGGGGCCAAGAATGTCAGTGTTTTAAAAGTCTGCAATTTCAAGGCAGTCAGCCTTGTCAGTGTTAATAGGCTCCCTGTTGTGGTGCTAAGGGATGAGGCATGGATCTGTCTGGGCTAGAGCCTGGACTCTTAGGACTTCCAGTTTCATTGCTGCAAAGTAAAATTGAGAAATCCCAGGGGCCATTACAGTTGCTGAGCAAATTTGACTTTAGTTGCTATTAATTTCACTGGTATTGTTGCTTTTGGGTTTTGACTAATCTCATAAATTAAAAATATGATTGTCCTATTTGGCCATCTTTAGTAGTGTTGCAATCTGCAGTGCTTACTGATACTCTTTCCCTTCTCCTTTAAGCATGTCATGAAGTACAAGATTCAGCTTTGGATGTTTCTGGCTGCATCTGTGCTCTGGAAGAGAGGCACTCTATGGCACATCCAGTTCTGTTCTGTGGATGCACAGCTTGGCTATTTCCCCATTCAGCATCAGGACAAGACTGACATGCACATCACCTGTACAAGGGCCCTGATTTTCCTTGTGCTGGAAACTGAGGTGTGCAGAGAGGAAGGAAACTGTGTTATGCTTCTATAGGCCCTCCAGATTAGGGGACCATGGGGGAGTGCCTGCAAGGTGAAAAATGAATAGGGAGAATCTTATAATTGCTACTTTCAGAAAGCAGGAATGCAGACAAGTAATTTTTTCCTTTAGAAATTAATGAAGTGACTTGAAACTTCTTAGTGTATCAGCAAATGAAAAGTCATTTAGATTTTACATAAAAATTTTAAGTGAGCAGCAGAAGATAAGAATCAGAATCTTCTGTGGTTAAAGTTTTTATAAGAGTCTGTACCAGAGACCTTATCACATTGCCAATTAAAGTGCTGATTTATAATTTATTACAAAATATAATAAATTATTTACAATAGCATTACAATCTGATAGATGGCTGTCAATGTCTGGATGCTGTCGAGAAGGAAAAGTGAGGGGAAAACAATATGCACACAGAAACAACAGGATTAAACTTGAGGAAAAATTTAGAAGTAAAAGCATGGCGAATTGTTAAAGAACATTTTGAGCAATTGCATGACTACTAAAGACAGTAATGAAGTCCAGGAGTGCAAAAATTAGTCTTTCCTTGGCTGCAATACAAAACATCCCTGTTGCAACCTGCTTGGCTATGGTTGACCCAGTATAGGTTAGCAGTGTACATAGTATATTGTTATTAGCCACCTTGTGTGCCATACCACTCAAAGTTCTCTGTGGTCCAGGTTCATTTGAGTCTGTCCTCTTATCTGTGATAGTTTCCTTGAAGAAAAACAGTTTTAGTTTGTTTACATTCACAGTTTTGCTGTATTCCACTGATACTGCAAATATTCTGACCTACTCAAAGCCCATGCACATATAAAGAGGCACAAGCTACGTTTTGATGTTCAGATTGGAAATGCAATAACAGACTATCTGCTTACTGATTGAGCTCTCTAAATTTGAAGGGGGGAAGACAATGTAGAGTGTAGTACAGCAGGTAGAAAAGCAGAAATTAAGAAACTTTTATATTTACTCATACATTTCTTTAAATATTTACTACAAATAATGTATTTGGGGTTTTTTTTCCAACAATATTCTTTCCTCATATTTGTTTCTTTATTAAGTGTTGAGATGGAAATATTCTAGATAGCAGATGGAAATATAGTTGCACTTGCAGGGTGGAGAATTCTCAATCTTGCCTTCTTAGACACATGCTTTCTTATTTCTTATTATTCATGTTATTCTCATTCTTGTTCTTTTTGTTCTGGTTCTTCTTATTCATATTCCTCTTTCTTCTTCTTCTTAGAACTGGAAGAGGGAAGTACAGTGAATTAGTACTTTTGGAATATCATCCAAACTTCTTTGGATTATGTGCTAACCTACTGTCTGACCTTACGTGGCACTGTGGTATTTCTTGTACGTTGGGACTTTTATAAGAATGACTTATAGAACTTATTGAAGGATGACAGTGTGTGGTTTCATTTAGCCTTTTTCTTCTATTCACGCTGTGCTTCCCAGTCTGAAATGTGGCTGAATCCCTAAGCACTTTTGAGGACAATTTTTTATTCCAGTTATCTTAATGACTAGTTAATACAATACCTATTATGACTAAATGAAGCTAAGTCTCTAACTAATTGTAAACTCCATTTTGTACTGTGAGCACCATTTCAGTTTCTGTCTTCCCTGAAATATTCACTTTGTGATGTAATGTCCATCCTGGGTAAAGACCAGGTTGGGGGAAAACACAGTCAAATCCTGACAAGAACTACTGATTTGAGTATTGTGTTCTCAGATCAGAGAGTGAAATAACTCCTCAAAAATCTCAGTGATAATGCTACCAAGACTCATATGGCATAAATAACTGTACTGAGAAGCTGATGTGTAGATGTGGTGGTGATGGGATCTGACACTATGTAAACCTCAAAGGATGCTTATGTTTAGTAAGCAAGAAAGGCCATTCTTTTGCCATATGTAGACCTCCAGGCCAAGTAAGAAGGAACAGCTGTCTGGCCTAAGGATGCAGATCAGGACTAGAGTCAAAGTCAGGAAGAGGGTGACTAGGTCGAAGAATTTTCATAAGATTTCTGAAATCTAGTATCTCTGGTGCTAGATGAGAAGAAAAGGGTGTTTGGTTACACTACAGATATCAAATTCAAGTTAGCTGATGGCTTAAATACTTCAGTTTATCAGTCTTGGGATATACTTTTTTCCCTTCACAGTGTAGCTCCTAGCCAGGTCTACTGTAATAGCCTCCAACCACGTATATTTTCCCTACCTCCCCCTCCTTGTTGAAGTTGGACTCCCTCCAGCCTTTGTGTCCCCTTCTTGCTCCCATCCTGCCCCATTCTCTCCCTCAACAGTTCTTATTATTTGTGGAGAGCATGGACCTCTGTGCAGCTGGCCCTTTCCAACATGCTTTTAACAGAAAGCTCAGAAGACTGTTTGGCCATGTAGGCTGTATCTAACATGCGAAATAAGAGAGGACTAGGGACCTGGCTTGACCTACTCCCACAGTCCTCCATTCTGCTTATTTATGGTCCCCTGCTCTGTTTTGGCTTGTGCTAGCTAGCAAGAGAATATCTCTCTCTTCCAAGAGAATGCCTAGCATGATTCAAAGTATAACATGCACCAGGGACTGCTCCCAGTAGGGAATATGGATGAGACAGCACCAGCTTCAGTTACCTCAGCACAATACAGTATTCCACCACTATCCCAAGAGGCTTTGCTGTACCCAAGGGTATGCAGTCCCTTAACTCAGTTTCATCTACACAGGCTGAAACACAACCTTCACGCTGTTTGTCATTCAGAGGTTAACACTCCCCCCACCCCCAATACTATTTGTGTCTTAGGGCAATGAGTCTATTACATGGGACTAAGAAGCACTATGTCATGTGAACAAAGCTAGCCTGTGCTGTTTAGCCTTAGTACCGGAGAATGGTTCCTAGTTCTGTTTATTTAACGGTATGAAAGTAGCCCCAAGGGTTGAGAAACAATGTGTGTCTCTAAGATGCAGTCAGCCATCAGCATATAGGTAACATCTGGCAAGAAGTTATGCAAATCTTAATTGGCCAGCTGTTCTTCTGATTGATTAATTGCCTTCTAGGAAGCACACTTACCTCTCAGTACTCAAGCTAGCTAGGCAGAATACTGCTTACACTGGTTGGGGGATGTATTTGTGCAAACCTGTTTAGGAGATTCCTCCACAAATTCTGGATGTGTTCAACCTAATGCCATGTCATTCCTGTAATGGTTAACTGAAACCTTACAGGATTAAAAAACTGGGAGAAGTGGCTAATACACCAAATGTATCAGTCCAGGAGGGACCACAAAGGTGGTTAAAGTATTGCAGCATCTCATATGAGGAAAGGCTGAGAGCTGGGGCTGTCTAGCCTGGAGAAGAGAAGGCTGAGGGGAGGATCTTATGTGTAGAAATAGCTGATGGGAGGGTGTAAAGAGGATGGAGTCAGACTCTTTTCAGTGGTGCCCAGTGACAGGATGAGAGGCAATAAGCACAAACTGAAACACAGGAAGCTCCATTTAAACATAAAGAAAAACTTCTTTACTGTGAGGGTAACAGAGCACTGGAACAGGTTGCCCAAGGAGGTTATAGAGTCTCTATTCTTGGAGATATTCAGAAGCTGACTGGAGACGTTCCTGGGCAATGTGCTCTAGGTGACCCTGCTTGAGCAGGAGGGTTGGACTAGATGATCTCCAGAGGCCTTTCCAGCCTCAACCGTTCTGTGATTCTGTGGAAATCAAGCTTCTGTCAGAGCTAAATGGATTCTGAGGGCAATTGATCCAAGCAGCCAGGATCACATGCAACTGCTGAGGCACCTAGGCTATTGAGGTGCATAGTCACACTGCCCAGAAGGGAGACAGACACAAAGCTGGTACCTAGGAATAGGCAATTAACTAACAGAGCTCATCAACACCTAGCCAGATGCCAAAGGCCTAGAAACACATAGGAAACGGCAGTTATATCTAATCACAACAGACTGGTTTTTGGCCAGAGAGCAAAAAGGAGTTGATTTGTGATCCTTGATTTCTCTGTCATAAGGTTATAGGGGATAATTGACAAATAAATGTGTCACCTAAAAAAAATAAAATATACTATTTTGAATTTCATTTTACTGCTTTGCAGTGATGAGGAGATATTTTTATATGAATCAGAAGCAACAGTGTAATATGAATGTTTATTATTATAATGTTTGATGTTTGTTAGTCAGTCAGAAAGATTTATTTCCCAGTTCTGCTAGATCTACAACTTAAGTACTTTTCGGTAAGTAATCTTAGTGTATTTTAACTTGTAGCAATGTAAGCATGAATTCACCATTCACAAAGATGAAGCTGATCTCATACCTCACTATTACCTTGTTTCGGAAGGTGATGACACATATTCATATTATCAGTTAGTTTACTAGTTGTATTTTTAGGATCACAAACTCATGAAAAAAATTCTCAACAGCATTGAGTGTTAAAAGAGTATTAGTTTGCTTTTTGAATAACATGCTAATAATTATACTCCTGAAATCCTTTAGGAGGGGACAGAGGATGATATATGGTATTTTATTGTGCAATTTCTTTTCTTCAGTGTAAACAGTAGAATCTATAAAAGGAATAATTAGACATTATGGCTGCATGTATCAGGAGAAATTAATGGCAGGGTCAGGAATTTCTTTGAAGCAATCTTATTTGCTTTCAGGGTTTTGGCACTTCAGCTTTTGATGTCTGACATGTTCCTCTAATGGCCTTGTGTAAATACCAAATAATAGTTGGGAAGAGTTGTGGGCTTCTGCAGATGAGAGCTTTGGAGGCAAAAGATTAGTTGCCCATAAAAACCTTTGGTTTGGGGTAAGTGGAATTATCTGCACCTTTTCAAGATGTTTCCATTATTGCTTCAGGCTCCCGAAGATGAAATAGCAGTATTTGATAATCAGTGTTACTAAATGATATAGAGAGCCATCTGGATGAGTACAGCTATACATCCCTTGTACAGCTGTAGAAATTGGCAAGTATAAAAGTCTTCAAGGAAAGAGTAGTGTCACATCTATTATATAACTATCCAGTAAATCAAACTCTAGGCTACATTTTGGGGAGCTTTATATAGAAATAATGCTTTTCATTTTCAAATTAATGAAAAAAATGCCTACAACATGTAGCCAAAATTAGCAGAAAATACCCTGATCTAAATCTATTGTCTCCTTTTCTTATTTTTCCTGACAGCAGTTAAAAATCGTAATACCAGTCTTTAATTATTCTCCTCTGGAGATGCTTTTTGTCTGCCTTAACCAGTATTTTTAGTAAAAGATTGTACTCTGATTTTTTCAGTCTTTTCTTATTTTGTTTTTCAGTGTATCTTGAATTACAATTTTGGAATTTTTTTTTGTGATTTAACGTTGCTAGTCTGCTCACTAAAGCATTCACAACTGGAATAAGGTCAAAAAACAACTGCATCTTTCCATGTATACTTGCACATCAGCTGAGATTTGTTTTTTTCATGAGGCTTTTACTCATTTTTAAAGTATATCCAGTCTGTTGACAAAAGAGCTTTGTTTAAATGAGCTATGTAATCTTTACCAGCAGTCTGTGGAACAGATTTGACAATAAAGAAATATCTCATTACCTAGGAGCTTTGTATATTGTACAGGTATAACTTGTTAGTTGAATAGTATAAAAAGATAAATATTAACTGGGTTTTGCTAATAAATCTGCCATTCTTACAGTGCCAAAATCTGTAGAGTTGTTGTAATTGTCGTTTGAGTTGTAACAATGAATGGAACTGATAAGGCTTATATCATTTACATAGAATTTAGCATTCACAATGCACTATTGAATTAATATGACACAGGCATTGGGTCCTCTCATATAAGATTAGCATCATTCAAAAATAGAGAAAGTGAAGACTTAGAAGTGACATATTATTATTATTCCCTTTTTGAAATGTAATAGCAATTCACTTAGGTATGAAAATCATAGGTAACTACTGATAGCAGTGAGTAGTAGTTAATACTTCCTGTGTAAGTTTCATTCTTGTATACTACATTTTTTAATAAACTGATGTATCATGTTAAGAGAGACTGCTGCAGAATTACAAAATAATATTATGATGAATCTAGAAAGTCAGGTTTCTGTATCAGTTATACCAATGTCAGTCAGGAGTAGCATCAAATGAGTAGATTCACTGAATATAAGCCCATGTCATGCTTTAATAAAAGAATGCAGTGAAATAATCTTAGCTCCTGTAGTGCCAAAACCATAGGAAAACTATGTTTTAGCTGCTTAACATAGCAGTCAGATGCCTAAAGCAGATCTAGCCTCAGTATAGTAATGTCAGAAATATACCCTACCTCATGGCACACTGATTTCTAGTCTTCCCACTTTCTTCAGTTGAAGGCGTCATTGCTCCTCAGCTCTGGGAATTAAAGATCTGAGTTGGGTACACCCCCAAAAAAGAAGGAGCACAAAATTCACAATTATCTCCGAAAATTTGGGTCTGAGTGATTTGCTTAACATGCCAGGGGTACAGTTTTGCAGAGATACAGATGTATCAGATCTTCAGAGTTATTTTTATTCAATGGCCTTAATCATTACATTATATTTTGTCTTCCATCATTCTCTGCCTTCTTCGCAATGTGAACCTGATTTGTGCCTAGAATGTCATCGCAACTGTATATAAGCTTTCCAGTGGTTTCTGAGAACTGATGATGTACTGCATTTAGTGTTTTATTTTATGATGGTCCTTACTATGAATATCTGGTTCATTCGTGTTCACTTGAGTTGAATCCAGCCTATTGTTCACTAAGATTTGTGCCCAACTTCATCTTACCTCCTGTGTGATATTGCACTGTAGAAGACTTCCCTTGCAGGAGGGAGGACAGGGCTCTTTTTTTTTCCTCTGCATAATTCAGTTTTGTTAAAATGGTGGAATCTAGTACTCTGTTTCTCTGTGATATGATCATTGAAACCTGCCTTGACATTTTTTAGCTTCTGGATTGCTGCATGTATTGCTGACATCTCAATTGGTTACTGTTAATAAGTGGTTTAGGTTCATAATATTTCATCAAAATATGATATTGATGGTGGACTGAGTCTAGTGAGACTTTGAAATGCTCTGCCCATCTGTTTCTGTCATCTGCCTCAGCTGATGAGATGATATTTTTCCATTCTTGCTGCTACTTAGTCCATTTCTTCTTCATTTTAATATCCACAAATGGTTTTATTCACTTGGGAAGTAACTGCCTATAACTACCTACTGTAGCTACAACTTCAGCTTCAGCAGCTAGTTCATTAAAATAACTCGATTTATGTTTCCTTAGCTTGCTTTTGGTGTGAAATCAACATTTGCTCAGAGTGACTATGTCTCTAAGTCTCTTTAATCAGAGAAATTTCCATTCCTTGAGCCATGTGGCTAAGCTTCCTTCCCACTTTTCAGTTGGTTTCCTTTGTACTGACGGAAAACTTGCAAAGTCTGGTTCTTGCTGGAAAAATATTATTGCACAGGAAATTAATATTCCATTTTGATGATCTAGGTTTGGATGTCCTTGTTATCTCTCTTTGATGTTACTGTATCCTAACATGGCTACACAAAGCCTAGATTAGACTTCTCTTGTTAGAATTACATTAGTTTTCATTAACACTTGGTTTTCTTAATCACAAGTTGGCATTCTTAACACAGACTTTGAAGTTTGATACCTTCCAATTTTCACAATGGCTTTTTTCTCCATTTTTTCTGAGCACCAGTAAATGGATCTTAACACTAAAATACAAATGGGCACACTATTGTCAGTGACAAATCTCATCCTGGACAAAAATAACAGCCATTAGAGAGAAAATCAAGTTTCAGTGCTGTTATCTCAGTCTAATGTGTGACAAATTGCTTTGTGAAGATGGCTTATGTACAGAGTATATAGAGCTATACAGAGATAAGCTTTCTTACTGGCTTGGCAAGGCTGATGAACAATCTGGTCAACTCTAGGAGGAGTGAGAAGCTTGCAGTGGACCATGTTTTTAAAAATTTTAATTGTTAAAAATGGAAAAATTTGCTCATGATTATATGCAGTCAGTAGTTTTCCAAAGACTTGTAGTTTCACAGATGATTTTTATGAAGCAGTCATAACACTTAAAAATGCCACATCCTTTGAAATTTCATGTCCCCTTTGGACATTGTATCTAGTAGAGGAAACATCAGTATAATTTTTTAATAGGAGCAGAATAATGTATTTTCCCTAGAATACCTCACAGAAAAAACAAACTGCTTGGGCTATCCAAACAAATTCAGCCTGAGGTGAACACCTGCCATGTACATTTTTAGATCAAATGCTTAAAATCTGGCAAAATTAAAAATATTCTTTTGAGAAAAGCAGCATATAGTTCTACCTGTAATAATATCTACTATATATTATGTGATTCAGAACCTTGTAGTTTTACTGGATCAGACACCTTTAGAATATATTTGGTTTATGTGTAATTAAAATTTCTGAAAATAAAACCCAATTTTTTTATAGACGGTCTGATTCTCTCTTTATATTCTCAGGTGTAAATCAGGAGCAGTTATATTCAAATCATTGGGGTCTCACTAATTAAAAACAGCTGAGAGGAGAATTAGGTTTGTGATCATAATCCAGTATAATGCTAGTATATAGTCACTGGCCAGAACTGGTAATTGAAGCAGTCCAAGTAGTATGTCATTGACCATTGAAAAAGCATCATGATCGAGTTCTCTGTGCTGTTCACTTGGTAATCTGAATGGTGCCACATGCCATTTGATATTTAATCAAGTAAACATCCCTAGTTTTGTGTCCATTGTCAAATAAATCTATAATCTGCTTTGGTCTGGTCCTACACAGCTAGGTTGCCTAATTAAAGGTGAAAAATTTGGGTTCCTGTGATCTGCCTGGCAACAAAATCAGAAAGCATTCTGGTCTGAGTAAAATACAGTTCCTTTCATCTATGTGAGATTTTCTTTCATTCTTTCTTTCATTCATTCCTTCATTCATTTTCGTAATGTACCACCAAATCATGCCACTTCATCTAAAAGAACTTCCTCAAACTTAGAGGCCAAGTTCTGTGGTGCTGGTATTACAACACCACAAGATGAAGGTGCTGTTGTAGTATATGCAAGTATATCTGTGCAAACCCAATATTGTTACTGCAGATAACAATAGCAGCCTGTATGTGATGATGTAGGCTTATTTATATGGTAATAACCAGAGTACAAACCTTCTAGGACCGTAAATAGTTCTAGTAGTGAACAACAGTTAAAGCCTGTACTCCCAGAGTCGTCTTTGCTATTTTTACCTATGGCAGCTAGATTGTGAACATCAGTGGGGCACATACTACAATTTACCTTTTGTTTACTGTGGAGAGAATCCAAATATTGTGATAATAAATTAATGAGGACTTAGAAACAATATCAGTGGAAGAATGAGTTAGGCTTGAATAGACCCTCAGTTTCAAATAGCATCATATGCTTTTGGTCCTAGTTTGATCCCTCAAATGAGAAATTACAGATGAAAATATGAACCTAATTTCAATCTCATAGTACTGCAAATCAGGCATGAATTTAATGAAGTATCTTGATTTATTATAGCAAAAAACTGATAAAGGTGAGAACAGGAGAAGGTGCCTTGTTTGGCATACCCTAAATCAGAATCTACGCTTCCCCTCTAGTGAGATAACAACAGTAGCTAGTTGACACGTCCTTTTCCCAAAATTATGCTGGTATTATATTGATGTGTTGAGTATTGATTGAGTATATTGATGATATTAGTATCATATATAAACAACCAATTAAACAAATATAGAGCCATATGCCCACCTCTGCTGTGAGGCACAGAGGGGTACCACAACACAAATAAAGGAGAATGGCAGTAAAACCCCAAAGTAGCAGAATGGCAAAAAAAAACCATGAAGAATGAAAAAGTTAGCAATAATGTCATGTATGCAACTTGTACATGCCATTACTTTTAAAGCTTCTATATATGATAAAAAAGAAAAAGACAAGAAAAAGCTAAAACCTGTATGCCTGTATGACCCAGAAAGGGATCCACGGGAAATGTATGGCTGCCTTTAGAGATAGAGAGTCAAGAGCAAAACCAATGAAATTTACAGGCTGCTTTTGGGCTAGAAGTGCTCTTTCGTTAGGTTACTCAGGAATTTTCTGTTATAAAAGGTTCCCTCAGCTATAGGCCTGTAGTAGACTCAGGAAATTACATGGCCCATCCTAGGTTAGTGAGTCCATTAGTTTATTCTAAGCTTTCAAGTAACATTATATGATCAACCTGTAACTTTCCCACATAGACATTTATTTCTGATTTTACCTGGCATTAATATTGTAACATTAATAAATATTAGGTTTAGGCTCCATTATGCTAGGCACAATAAAATGTATTAGAAATATGAGATACACTAGATGTAGGGACACTTACAGTAGTAACAACAGTTAGCATGGAAAGGTAATTTGCAGGTGTTTATTCAGTTCTTTGAAACAAGAAACATTAGTGAGGTTGGACACTAGCCATTATGAAATGTCAGTTTCTGGTTCTTGTCTTTATTATAGCAGTTTTTAAATAGTTGAACATCAAAACTTTTGAATATCTTTTTGATTGTCTCAAGGAAAAAACTCAATATCCAAACATATCTTTAATCTTTTTTTTTTCCTAATTCCTTTCACTATTTTCTAACAAATCCTTTTATGTGGCTTCGCCAACCTCCATTTTCCTCCTCATGACAATATACCCTGCAATTATTTTACCTTTCGACAAAAATCAGAATTTTCATAATCCAAAGACAGTTTTCTACTTAATTTGTTTTTCTATTGAGCTGAAGCAGATTATTTTATTAAAATGTCATGTATTGTTATGTTGCTCCTCTCTCACCTGCATTCTCTTTCAGACTCCAGAATAGTATAAATAACCCGAGATTTGGAAATAGTTGAATTAACAGCAAACCCACAGAAATTTGGAGATGGATTTCAGGAAAAAAAGATTTCTTAAAATAGGAGAAAAGCAGCAGTGCTACTTAGAAAAACTTCTTCAGGCTAGAAAACATTCATATTTGGTTTTCAGGTTTTGGCTGCAATTGAGACTGGTATTTTTATATTTTCCCAGTGAGTTCACCTAACTTCCCCCATGTTATTTTTAATATACATGGACATGACTCAAAATTATCTACGAAGATAAATTTTAATATTTTACAGTCTCATTTACAAAGATGCAGAGTACTTGCAGCTTCCGTAGAATCTAATGGGATTTAGGAAAACTCAGTATCTCTGAAAATCAAGCCATTAATTTTGAAGATATGCATTAATTACTCTCTAGGCTGTAGTAGCTCACTTGATATTACTATAATCTACATTCTTTTGAAAAAGTGTGTTTTTCACCTGGTACACTGCGCTTGCTCCTAAAGAGCAGTCATATCTTATCATGTAAAAGCTTCTTTATAACTGATCCAATTATTGACCTGTGGCATTGACCTTAATGAAATGTAATATTTCCAAAGGAATGGTACAATCTATTGTGTTAAGCTGGTTGACAGACATACTCTTGAAGGCCTCATGCTAAGAATAGCTATGAAATTTATTGAAATAATTAACTTGCTGAAACACAAAACCTTGTGTTTTCACTAAGCAACAATTTAGGTAGCTTAAATTTCCATTTTCTAAATTACAGCTAGTCTACAGTAGGAAAAAACGTTTGCAGAATTTACCAAAACACACAGTCATTTTCAACATTTTGTATTGGTAGGTTTTCAGATCTTATTGAAACATTCTTCTTCTAGCCTGAGACCTGCCACACCATGTTTATGAGTTGTAAATACTTGTGGAGTAATGAAAAACTGACACAAGTCTTAACTGTAGACTGTAACAATAATCCTGTGCTATTAATAAATAGCAAAACCTCATTGTGTCAATATTTCTAACTGGAATAATTTCAATTAGAATTCTTTGTAATGAATACAATTCCTATGATAAGTGTTATCATTTATATACATATGTATAAAATTCTTTTTTTAAGCAGTGTCGCTTTCAACTGCTGCATTTGGTGTAATTTAGTGCTCTTAGATGCTTTTGTGTCACATGGTTATAGCTAGGTAGGTTAACAGGAAGTTCTATCTGGAAATTTCTTTCCTGTTATTGTTCTCCCTGAGCAGTTGATGGCTAAGTTAATTCTCTTTAGTTTTGTCATGCTCTAAAGCACACATTGCCAAGCTATGATAAGCTTTACAGAGGAGAAAAAAGCCCTTGTGTCCATCAAAGTCTTAAACTTGCATTTTAAACTTTGGCCTGACCTGATGTGCCATTCAAAAAGCTTCCAAAGATTATTTTTTTAAGAAAGGTTCAATATGTCCTGAGGCTATCGGTTTTGAGTTAAACTGGGTGAAGTAGAAATATTTTACTCATCAGCTTTGCAGTCACAGAGTTTGCCTCAGCTAGAACAAAACTGCTGAGGCATTTAGAGAAAATTAACCCCCCATCCTGGCAGCCAGATGTGACTGGTTTCTGATGAATGCACATGAGTGGGCTGAAAAATCAAGAGACTGTGAAATTCCTGTCAGGTCCGTACAGTGCAGAATGGGCTATTGACTGCTTTCTATATTTCCCTTCATCATTCTTCTTGAACACTGCCATTAATTTCCTCTCCTGCTCTGACTTTTTTTCTCTCCTTTCCTTCCCCCCCCCTTTTTTTTGCCCCCCTCCCCTTAGCTGTGGGTGCTGCAGAGCAGGATGCGCAGGGCGCTGGCGGAGCACTTCCGACAGCGAGGCCTCCGCAGCCAGGCTGGGCTGGCGAAGTTCCAGGCAGCCTCTCATGAGAACGCTCAGAAAATATTAGCTGTGCAGGTAGGTGATTGCAGGGAAGTGGGAAAGATCATTCTGATCTAGATTGAAAAGCAAATGATGGGTAGTGTGATGAAGCATTAAAACCATATCCCATCAGAGTTTTATAAATTTTTAACCTCTTTAATAAACTGGAATTGCATGAAGGATGAATTCAGTAAGTTAGCACATATACCATGCATAGTTTAAAAAAAAAGGGGGGGAGGAAGATTAGATTTATTTCTCGCAAACCTTTGAAAAGATTATTATAAATACATTGGATATAAACATTTGAAACATAAAGAGGCATTAGTATCGCTGTTCAGTTGTTTCAGAAAATGTTATTGTGTCCTGTTTTGTGCAAATATTATTTCCATGGTAAACAATATTGTCATTTTCACTGTGTTCGTATTTAATTTCTTTAGCATGAGACTATTGTTTAGAAGTGTCATACCTTCATAACTCAGTTATATGGTAACTTTCCCTTCTTTGTAAAAGAGCAACATTGGGGGGTTATGAGATTTAGCAATGGTTTCCAATGATGTATTGTTTTACGGTTTATGAGTTGTTCTCTAGGTAAGTGTTTATACTTGCTGGGAAAAATAACTACTACATAATACTGTTTGAATGTTCTTGTTCTTTTTGTCTCGTGTAATGGTATGTTATTAATATTTCTGTAGAGCCACTCCTTTCAATTTCTTCCCATAGTTAATGGCCATAACCAGATGGCATTTGTGAAGAGTTTTTAAAAGACTTAAGTGAAAAATTTCTTCAGACTTATTCCTTGCAAAAAAAGTTATGTAGCTAATCCAGCTTTAGTGCAGCATGTTCATGCATACCTTGATCCATAATTTTTAACAGTCAGGCTTTGTTCTATAATAGTGGAGACAATTTTATTAAATTTTAATATTACATAATTACACTTTACAGTTAATAGCTGATGCATAAAAGTAAAAACTAACTTGAATATAACTTTTAGAATTCCATTAAACTGCATCGGTGTGATGTTCTATTTTCAGAATCTCACTGAGAGATAGAGAGGATTTTTATTTTAAAACTCCAGCTTTCCACATATGTTCTACTGCTATCAAACATTTAGAAAATCCCAGCAAAATCATATTAAAAGCAAAAAGTCAAGAAAAATTAATTAAAATAAATATATAGTCAGATTTTCCCCTCTATTAATGATTTGAACTACTCTCTTAATTTTATGGAATCTTTTTCAGTGTTATCACATATTTGTTAAATATTGGGCTAAACTGTATGCTAATGAAGACAAGTAAACAGGGGATTACAGTTTTTTTCATTTAAATTTCACATTCAGAATTTGAAAAACTGGAAGAGCTCCTTTTTAATTTTTACAATGGGGTAGCTGTGATGAGTTCTGATCTCTTCTTTCTTCAACTTCTCTAACAGTAAGTGAAGAAAAGAAGTGACTGATATGCAGCCTAGAGCTCATGAATAATATTAACAGTGACCTAGAAACCACAGGTGGCCGTTGGTTTCCTCACACATGAATCTTTAAGTTAGTCTAGTGTTACATAATATTTTAATGGCTGTACTATGAACCTAACCCATGATAGAACTCTTATTTCAGTAAGTAGTCCATATTGTACTGAATGAGCTTTTTAGAAATTCTTTGTCTTGGCAAAAAATATTCCATGTATATTATTCACACCGAGAATAATCTGTGTCTGTAAATCTTGTCATCCTGAATAACTGAAGTAACTAGAGATGGGCCTAAATTAAGCTTCGAGGTGTAAGGCTCTGCAACATTTGAGGGTGTTCAAATCCAAACAGCTCAGACCTACTGGAGACAACATTTTATTCAAAGTCTGGAAAACACTCTTTATCCGTGCTTTCATTATCCATGTTATCCTTTTCTGAGAAGAGTTCTGTTATTCTAACATTCTTGCTATGTTTTGGTGCAGTTGGACTGAAAATTGCTTACTATTCAAATAGTATACAAGGAAAACATAAAATGGAATCTATTTCAGCTAAGAGGAATTACAGAGGTATATAAAAAAGTATTTCCTTTTAACAACATGATATTTTTATGTTTTAGAGATCTTGGCAATTGTTTATTTGTATATAAACAGGTGTTTTCATTTTGTCTCTGTTATTGCTAGATCAATCAATTAAGTCAATTATGTTCTTATACTGATGACATTCAGCATAGTGGTAAGCACCTCCAAAATAAAATGTGACAGCTATTTCACAGAATCACAGAATGGCTGAGTTTGGAAGGGAAGTCTGGAGATCATCTAGTTCAACCCCTCTGCTCAAGTAGGGTCACCTAGAGCATGTTGCACAGGACCCTATCCAGAAGACTTTTGAATATCTCCACGGATGGGGACTCCACAGCCCATCTGAGCAGCCTGTTCCAGTGTTCAACCCTTATGTTCAGATGGAGCTTCCTGCGTTTCGGTTTGTGCCTGTTGCCTCTGTCCTGTTACTGGGCACCACTGAAAAGAGTCTGGTCCCATCCTCTTGACACCCTCCCTTCAGATACTTGTACATGTTGATAAGATCTCCTCTCAGCCTTCTCTTCTCTAGGCTAACCCATCCCAGCTCTCTCAGCCTTTCCTCATAAGAGAGATGCTCCAGTCCCCTAATCATCTTTGTAGCCCTTCGCTGGACTTGCTCCAGTAGTGCCACATCCCTCTTGTACTGGGGAGCCCAGAACTGGATGCAGTACTCCACATGTGGCCTCACCAGGGCTGAATAGGGGGAGAGGATCACCTCCCTCGACCTGCTGGCAACACTCTTCCTGATGCACCCCAGGATACCATTGGCCTTCTTGGCCACAAGGGCACATTGCTGCCTCATGCTTAACTTGGTGTCCACCAGCACTCCCAGGTCCTTCTCCGCAGAGCTGCTTTCCAGCAGGTCAACCCCCAACCTGTACTGGTGCATGGGGTTATTCCTCCCCAGGTGCACGACCCTGCACTTGCCTTTGTTGAACTTCATGAGGTTCCTCTCTGCCCACCTCTCCAGCCTGTCCAGGTCTCTCTGAATGGCAGCACACACCTCCAGTGTATCCGCCACTCCTCCCAGTTTTGTATCGTCAGCAAACTTGCTGAGGGTGCACTCTGTCCCTTCATCCAGGTCATTGATGAATATGTTGAACAAGACTGGACCCAGTATTGACCCCTGGGGTACACCGCTAGTTGCTGGCCTCCAACTAGATTTTGTGCCACTGAGCACAACTCTCTGAGCTTGGACATTTTGCTAGTGTTCAATCCACCTTACTGTCTGTTCCTCTAACCCATACTTCATCAGCTTGTCTATGAGGATGTTATGGGAGACAGTGTCAAGAGTCTTACTGAAGTCAAGGATAGTCAAGACTTCAGTGATGCCCAGTGACAGGATGAAAGGCAACAGGCACAAACTGAAACATAGGAAGTTCCATCTGAACATAAGGAAGAAAACTTCTTTACTGTGAGGGTAACAGAGCACTGAAACAGGTTGCCCAAGGAGGTTGTGGAGTCTCCATCCTTGGAGATATTCAAAAGCTGACTGGACGACCTGCTCTAGGTGACCCTGCTTGAGCGGGGAGGTTGGACTAGGTGATCTCCAGATGTCCCTTCCAATCTCAGTTGTTCTGTGATTCTGTGATAGATAACATCCACTACTCCCCCCTCATCTAACCAACCAATCATTTCATTGTAGAAGGCTGTCAGGTTGGTTAAGCATTTCTCCTTTGTGAATCCATGCTGAATGCTCCTGATCACTTTCTTGTCCTACATGTGCCTGGAAATGGTATCCAGGATTAGTTGTTCCATCACCTTCCCAGAGATGGAATTGAGGCTGACCAGCCTGTAGTACAATGGATCCTCCTTGCCCTTTTTGAAGATTACAGTAAGGTTTCCTTTCTTCCAGTCCTCAGACACTTCTCCCAATGGCCATGATCTTTCTCTTTCCTCCTTTTCTCTCAGCATGAAATACACTTAGTTCATTGCTGTTATTAATGTCAGTATAGCACTAAATGTTTTGAGAATGAGAGCCTATTGCACTGAGCATGTGTGAGCATGCAGCAAAAACATGATCTCTGCTCATAAGAACTTGCATTCCAGCAACTTCATTGACTACAGCAAACAAGAGAAGGTGAATCACCAAGGAAGAGTGAATTAGGAGAAACAGTAGATACAGTACATTGGCTGCCTAGCTGTTTTCTAACATTTTATAGAAACCAAGACCTGGAAGAGATCCAAAGAGAGATTTAAAAGTAGCTAATGTAGAAGGGGTTTTTTTGTTTTTTTTTTTCCTTTTTACCAGGTGCGTTTTAACCAGGAACACTCTCCAGTTATACATAGCAACAGAGTTTTTGGTAAATTATGACATGAAAATCAAGAGCTGCCTCAGACTGGAGGACAGATTTTGACCAGTGGTTCATCATTACTAGCCTACGCTGTATGTTAAGCATAGGTCTAAACCTATCTTAGAGGTCTAGATTTGCCTTCCAAGCACACAGAAGTATGGTGCAGCTAGGCCATAGTGCTTGTAAGAGTTTCAGCTCAACCTATTCAGAGAGAAGGAAGAACTGTGGCATGTAAAGGGAAGGTGGCAGTAGCCAAAGCAAGCTGTGAAGAGGATGCTTGCAATAACACATATTGGTGGAATTACCTTTTAATAATCAAATTTAACAAACAAAAAAAGAGAAGCAAGATTTTAGGAGGGATCCCACTTTATAGAAAATGCCTTAGTTAATGGTAACTTGAAAAAAAAAAAAAAGCTTATTGTTAAATCAGTCTAAGAGTTCCAAAGAAAAAGTAGGTCTTTACAAAGACAGCAAACTTTTTTGGTGTCTGATCTCAGATTTATTTTAGAAAGAATTTTGTGTGGTATCAGCCCAAATTTCTATCAGTGCCAAACTTGGCACCAGTACCATTGGTCATCTGTCCTTCCATTTAAGCATGGATCTGAGCTTGCTCTTAATTCCAGGCTTACCTTCCAGTGACATTACTAAAGCATGTGCTTAGGCTAAGCTGATGAGGGTTTGAGCACATGCAGTCTAGAGCGATTTGGAATACTAAATATGTTACAATCCAGAACATGATAGCTACTTTGAACTTGTCTGCAAAGCTAACAGCCAGAAGAAGGGGTGGCAAGTGGATGGAAAATGAAGGACTCATTCAGCTCAGTGTGTTTCTGACCTCTCCCAAGCCTTCTCTTAGTCACTTAGCATCACTGTGCCCAGAGGCAAGAAGGATGAGAGCAAACACTTATGCAACTTGCAGACACTTTTAACCATGGAGGTTTACTTAGTAAATCTTGCTTTAGTAATTGTGCTGAACTGAACAGAAATGCTGAGGCTTAGCAAAACACAGGCAGCCTATCCCCTGGAGCACACAGCTCGCCTCCACATCCTCTCTGGGATGTTGCTGCCCCCTGGAATCAGCAGCCAGGCCATAAGTGTTCTGTCTTTCCAGATGCTGCATGCCGTCACTATCTTAAATGACTTAGGGCCAGTTTTTCTGCTTTGCTTTGATTATGCTTAGTGTAGCAAAAACAAAGTCACTTTGCCTCCTTGGTTCTCTGTCCAGCTTTAGCACTGGCTGTACAAGTTTCTGGTCTACTTCTCCATAACTAGCTGCACTCCCATGGTACACTTTACCAACTGATAATAACTAGAACACAGTCTTCTGGATGCATCTCCATTTTGCTTGTATTCTGAGAATTAAGAGCAACTAGTACTCTTTGGAGTGATGCAGAAGATGATAAAGCTGACTATATGCTTACTGAGCTCTCATCAATGATTATGTGACTGAATAGAGAAGAATACAGGTGAACAATATCCAAAGCATCAGCAACATGAGAGGCAAACCAAGAAGGCAGAATTATGGGAGTCAACTTTTAGGTCAAGTATAAATATTAGCTTCTCCTTTTTCTGCTAAGGGTTGTTAGTTTAAGGGTTTAGTACCTGGTGGCATTTTTAGGTACTTTTTAAAACAAAATGACAATTTATATTAAGTTCCTTTTATTTCAACCATCCAAACTTTTAAATATGCAGTCTCTGATTTTCAAATGACTCTTGTAGCCATTTTTTTCTTTCAACATTTAATATTTGCCTTGGAAATAGGAATGATCATCTGATTAGCCAGTGGTCATATGCTTAGTGAATATACTTTGTGGAAAAGACAATTTAAAAAATGAGCATTTCAATTGTGACATTTTAAAAAAGAGTAAAAAATATTCAAAAGTAATAACAAAGAATAAATATGTTTGGTTGCACATTTGCAATCAAATCCACTGCTAGAGCAGAGATCAATGGCTGAAGTGACTAATACTTTCAATTCTGGCTCTTCATTTATTTTATTTTTTTGTGGAACAAAGTGTAGGAACTATTTACTTGGCAATCTTCTTGTGCTCTAGCTTTTTTTCCAACCTGTTTCAAGTTCTAAAAATTCATTTTCTACTGCCTGAGTGCAACCAGTGGCAGAATGTGACAGATCAGAATTACACACTACTTTTCTTTCGTTCTGGGAGGTTTACATACATGCTTAATGGCTCTGAAAGGAGATTTTGTTTTTAACTGTTGTAGTCAAAGAAAGTTCTGTGTTCTCTGTCATAGATTATTCTGACTCTTCATGCAGACTTAATTATCTTAATAGTTGAAGGGCATCCTATGTAACGGGAGAGGAGCAAAGACTATTGATGAAGCCAATGACAGCTTCTCTTCAAATAGGAGCTGCATGGAGATTTCTTCTGGTCAGGGTTTGAAGAACTGTGACAGAGCAATGTGGCGAAAATTTCACCATCAGCCTGTGCTATGTATATTCTGTAGTTTGCTGGAGGATTTTGGTCTTCAGAAATCCTACAATTACCAAAAAAATTTTAATCCAGTCGAAAATAATAAAAGTAATCCCTTTAATTTAAAAAATTGAGAAAAAAAAGATCTTTTTTTCTCAGAATTGTACAGATAAGGTATTTGTTATGTCAATGACTGTTGTTTTCCCAATATTTTGGAATTTTAGTAACTGGGCTCTTGAGAAGGTTCAATTTGCTATCTAATTGCAAAAAATATATACAATGGCAGTCATAGCTGTATTTGGGACTGTGACTGTAGTTCAGACCTACAGTTTTCAATTTAGTCCATCCTTTTAAATGTTTTATCTTGACTTGCTCTGCAAAAATTATTTTGGGGGCCAGAGTGCTAACAAAAGGGTAGTATCATTTCTATCCTCTTTGTAACTTTAAACCGTTTAACAAATATGTTTTCTGATGATGGCACCACAAACCTACCTTTTTAAAAAATACAAAGTTATTGGCCCAATTTTTAATAGATTTGCACCTTCAGTAGCCATTCACATCAGGGCAAAATGATTTAATTGAATATCAGGGTTCAGAATTTGGAAACTTTCTGGTTGGTAGTAGCTTTATCCATTTTCTGTAAGTGGAAATGGCTACGTAAGACACAAGGAAAAGACGAATCAACCTACAGACTCTGTCCCTTTCACGTCATAATGCTTTAATTATTTATATGCTTTTCACAGTTTTACTCATCTTGATTATTATCCTGAAATCTTTAAAAACTTCTGAACTAAGTTATAAGCTGTGGTAGCTCAGGATAGTTGCACTGAATTGAGCTATGCCAGTTTACACTAGAGGAGAGTTTAAATCATTTTGCATTGCTTTTATCTGGGCAATTTTGCAGAGGTCACCAAAGAAAGGAATAATCTTTTCTATTGAGGAAGTCTCTCTGACTACTACATCTGGCTTTAAGGAAATGTTTTACTGAATATGCAAAAACCTTTTGGTTTTCATGGCAGCCTAAAGATCCAGGGCAGTTCCATGAAGGCCAGGGCTGACTGTAATCATGGGTATTACAAGCAGGGTTTGTCCCTTTGCTTTCTGGAAACAACTCATTCTTGATTTGCTTCTCCTCTGTCAGATCGTAGTTAATTTAAGTACATCTTTTGTTCTCTAACTTATTAACACAGGTGTGTTACGGTGTCCCTCAGGATTGATGCTCTTCAAAATCCATACACCTTTTCTTTTCTTTTTCTGTTATGGGTTGAGTTATCACCACTTATGTTGATTACACTCAGCTGTATCTTTTTTGCCTGTTGATTTCACTTTAGCAGTCTTGCTGCTTCTGCCTTGTCTGGGAGACATATGGGGCTGGGTGACAGATAACTTTTCTTAAGGGGACATAGCTACACACCTTTTAATTAGTTCAAAACTTTTTTTTATTTGCTCACATTTATTTGTACTAAACATCTAAAACATTGCAATTAAATTTTGCTGCATGGCAGTGTTTTTATTATTTATTTGTAAAATGTTTCTTTTGCACGGTTAAAGGGGAATTGAGACCAACAAAAGATCTATTTTTGCTTCTGTTCATGGCAGTGATGTTTCTGAGTTGAAGAGTTTGTTACTTAGTTAATAGGGTTCTAAAGAAACACGGAAATCAGCATATAGTGTACTGTTTCTAAAATCTATCGCTTTCCTCTCAAATACCTATGAATTTTGGATAATAATACCTGGAATTCTTTAAAACATGTTCTCCTAATTTATTTAAATCTTTAAACCAATCAAGAGATTATTTTTGTTTTGATTTTTTGCAGATTCAGTTGATGACCCTGACAAGCTTTCACCAGAATCTTTGAATTTACTTCTCATCTAGGTGATTTAAGTGGCAAATGCAGCTGCCCATGGCATAGACATCCAAAATGTTCATGACCGTTTATTTTGTTCTTGCATGATGGGAGGGAGCCTTCCCATGAGAGGGTGGAAAGTGATTGCAAAAAAAGCACAATTCAAAATTCAAAAACTCAAGAAAAGAATTAGACCTTGCTTGCTTTCTTTGCCTCATTTTTTTGGTCTGTCACTTCTGTTATCATATGGCAAAATTCTGATGTCTTTATTGTACTATCACTTTCATAAAAATTTCTGAAGTGAAGTGTACATATAATTCTGTACAACTCAGTTGCATTTAGTTTTTTATGCCACTTATACCTCAGTGCCCCATGCTTTTTGTGCTGTGCATAAATACTTTAATATTCACATTTTCCAAAGCACTGCCATAACATTAACATTTCCTGATATGCATAGGAATGCCTATAGTGGTCCTAACTGGCAACAGCTTCTATGACTTCACTTGAAAATTTCAGTATATGAAGTAAAAGTGATATGAATCAAATCACTCAGAACTGAGGCTGCCATCTAAAAGTGGCAGCCTCCAGTGTACATTGTGAAGATAAACAGGATAAGCATTTCTGTTTACTAAACCAGAATCATTACCTGAAGGACATTCCTGCTAGTTTCCTGTAAGGATGGAGGCTAGAAGGTGGTCTCTGCAAATCAACACGTTAGTCACATGCTTTTAAGATTAACCTAAGCAGGATCATTGTGGTGATAAATTATTTATTTTGTTTGCAGGCATATATTTTCAATATATAATTTTTTTGTGCAGAAATATGTATCAATATTTTGAGTACTAAAATTATGACCTAACAGAAGAAGGAAGAGTGGCATCTAATCTAGCAGATTTATTTTTAATTTTATTTTAAAAGCAGAATCCCCATGAATTACATTTCTTCAGTATTCACCACCACTTGAACTGGTATTCATCATTTCTGTGTTACCAGAATAGACAAATTGTCCACTCTTTTACACTTTCTAGCATCCACACACATAAATGCCTTAATATTTTGAAATATGCTGACTAACAGAAATGTGTAGATAACAGTTTTCTAATAACAAAACACAAGATTACAGAATTAGAAGTTTCCTGCAAGGTAACATGATATCTGACTGTAAGTGATGATGTGATAACTAGGCAATCTTCATTTATCATTGAGGAAAAATTATTCTCCCATCAAAGAGAATCCAGAAATACAGTCTGTGAATTGACTTTTCATGCCACCTGAAACTCTCTTAAAATTTATCTGATAACTTACTTACATTCACAGGCCAAATACACAAAACTCCAGTCAGGTCTAAGGAACTGGCAAACCTAAACAGCTTTGCTGCTTTTAGTGTTGGCTTGGGTACTCAAAACAGTAGATGCTACAGACAACAGGAAAAAAACTGTGTTACCCTCCAGCTTCTTAAAAATTGATCCACTGAGCCATATCACTGTTACAGCAGTCTTTACATCTCAGATGTACTCTGTACACGCTGACAGGGTGATTTGGTGGTTTAGTTTATAAAAATGACAGAAGAAAAATCTGCTTTAACACTAGATCATGAATTGTAAGTTTTTCAAATCATATTAAGGCTGTTGAGGCTGTTGTGTTTGACCTCCTTTCCAGAATCTGAAGACTTCTGGATTTCTTTTTCTTCAAGTAGGATAAATTTTACTGTTTTAACTAAATAAATAAAATCAATGTTGAAATGTTTATGCAAAATATGTCAAATTAAGATTACACAAGTAACTAATATAATGTTTCTGAGTTTTGAGTATTTTGTTTTTGTAATCTTAATAATTTTATTTTATTATCTTTTTTATGCCTCTAGTTGATTTCTTTCCCTTTAAAAAGCCTTCCAAAATATAAAAAATCATATTGACACTTGGTTATTAGCAGTATTAGTGCCCATACACTTACCTGCTACTTTAACTAATGGAGAAAGTAAAAACAGTAGACGATTGTCATCTGTCTGTTATCCTGGAATATATTGTTCATCCTTTTTATCTAATCTAAGACCTTCTGATTCATTGTTTCTGCTTTTCCCAATCCATTTTCAGTGCTGCTTCTCTCTCCAGATAAATGTGAGATCTCTCTCCTGCGCCTGACTTGTTTTCAAGCTACTGGCCCAGCCACTTCTACTCTTCCTTCAAGCTCCTCTTCCCCTTTCACTCTCTGACACTACCTACTGATTTCCATTTTCCCTCATTCCCTTATTGCTTTCTCAAATCCCAGCCTTCATCTTTTTTCCAACCAGTTGTAGCCTTCTCCCAGCTCCCAGCCTCTTACGCTTGCCAATTCCAGTTTCTACCATCACCTGACAAACCAATGGCAGTTTTCCTTCCCTGCAGCCCAGTTTTATCTCCTCATAAGCCTTCTTCTCTGACTCTAACTTTTGCTCCATTTTGGCTCTTGTTCTGTTGCATTCACATCAAGCAGTTTCATCTGTCTCCAGGATCTAGCAGGTAAATTAACGCGTAAGCATGAAACCTCTACTCTAAGGTCCCTAGACCCAACCCAAACCACAACAGTCCTGAGATACTACTGCTGGAGAAGCCTTCCTCAAGACTCAAGTTTTTAAAAATGTAATTTTCAGAGACAGTAAATTCAAGCTGACATCTCCCAAACATGGGCAAACCATGTTTTTATTATTAGTTAGGCAAATTTTGGCAAATCTCATTGGGAACAACATATAACCCATGTTTGTCATGGAAGTCCTTCAACAGCCAAATCCCAGCTGCAGAATATGGGGATGATAGCCACTTGGGAAAGTAGAGGTCACCTAAGTATTTCAACATAGAAAATATATAAATATATTTTTTCCCTGTTCTTATCTTTGGGAATGGCTGCAAATTTTTCATAGAAATTTTCCCCCAAAATCATGCATTTGAGCCCAATGTCTAAGCTTTGGATAAGTTGTAAAAAATTTTATAATGTATCTTATAGAAGGAATTGCTTGGCAACTTTCCTAATGTGCAATCGTCTCAGCTCTATCTACAGTTCAGGGGAGTTTTTCCTATTAGACTATAGAAAAAGTAATTGAAGTGGTTCAAACAGCAGTGGATTAAAATCCATTAATAATTAATTCAGGTTCTTTCATTAGCAGAATATATAAGAATCCTTGCTTCTTCATGCAGAGCTTAGCTGTCTTTGTTTTTGTGTATGTGTTATCGGTATCTGGTACAATATAGGAAAAAATATACAGCCACAGTTTTCTTAAACAGCATTGGCTAAACAAAACAAAACATAGTTTGAATATACTGTTTGCTTCCACCAGCTGAACTGTCACATATATTGCCATAGAGCGAACAACCTTCTAAATATTTCAATTTAATATAAAATGCTGTGTTTCTGAGGCTTTCATGCTAAAATTGTTATACATGTCTGGGTAGCAGGTTAAAGTTTAAGGACAAATTATAAGTAACATCAAGGTTTATTTTGGTGATACTGTAGTTCATGAATCTCATCAGAATTTGGCCTGAAATGGCAAACCTCTCAGAGATCATTTGGATCACAAGATTTCCTTTGTGAGCAAAACCAGAAAGGATTTGCAGGTACTTATTTAGTCAAGAAGCCAATGGTGGTTTTGAATGACAAGAGAATGCGGCTGTGAGCCAACAAGAAAGATGTTTTTCAGCTCTTATGCATCAAAAAGAAAAGGAAATGACACTTTCTAGATTTGCTTTCCCAGCATTGACAGAAGACTTCAACTTATAATTAAGAAAAGTTAGAAGTCCATTTTTTAGGAAGACAAGATTAAGGATATAATTTATGAAGTTATAATGTTGCCAATGAGCAAATGCTTAGCTATGGATTCATAAGTAAAAAATAAGAAATTAAATTTCTTTATCCAGTACAGTGAGTAAAGAATCAGAGAAATGACATTTTAAATTAATGATTCAACCTTGCAACATCACTTTGGGCTATCTGAAGTTGAATAACCTCCTTCTACTCATTTTAAACATATATCATAACACAGGTTTAATGATGAACTGTTTACATGTTGAAAGCTCCTTTTGGCAGCTCTTCTGTTTTTGTCGTTACCTGAATTAATTATAGTAGTTCAGAACATCGCTAGTAAACATGCTGATATATCATAGATTATAAACTCATCTACTGAACTCTTAACCATGGCTGCAAAGTAGATTATCTTATTTAAAGACAGCAGTTTAAAAATTTAGACATTTAATTTAATTATCCCTTCCCAAAAGAATATAAAGAAATCAGAATCCTAGTGTGAATAACATTATACTTGTATAAGAAAACTTACAGGAACATTTTTGCCTCAAATTCAGTAATTTTGGTTATAATCACTAACTATGTTTTTGTTTTACAGAACCAGTATGATTTGGAAAAAGAATAAAATTGCTTTTAAAGTACAAAAATAATTATGAACCACTTGAAATGTAATGTCTGTATTTTATTTCTCATCAGAATTCATTAGTGTGTAACATCAATAATTTAGCCCATCATTTGCCAACACTGACTTGGCTCAGTAGTTCAATCATGTAACCCTGTAAACTCACTTTCCATTAAAATGAATGTTGCTGACAAAGGATAACTAAAGAGATACTTCATTTATTAGCTAAAGAGATACTTCATTTATCAACATTTTTAAATTAGGAGTTTGGGACCACAGACACTTAGCTGGATAAATTATTCAAAGGAATCTTTGCATTAGGCCTAAAGATGTCTGTAGAATCAAATACAATGTTATCCAGAATTATAACCGTCTTTCATTTGTGTAACATGTAATTCACAGTATACTATTCCAGAAACCAACAGAGCCACCTGCAGAGAATCAAATGACCTACCAGAATGAAATCCTTACTGTCATGTACAAAATTATAAAACGTGTAATAGTTATCCTGTATTTTGATTGACTCAATCAAGCATTTCCCACAGAAAACTCTTTACAAGAAACTTCTTGCAACAAGCACTATAATCTTCCAAAGTTGCATTTGAGGTATTAAATATTTTACATTATTTTACTATAAGCAGCATCTTCAAATCTTCAAATCCAGTTGTCATCTTCTCCAAACACAGCCTTTTAAAATATGCAGATTTCAGATGTGATGGCTCAGCTTGTTGCTTCTCCAGCCTTTTGCCTAAACACTAAACTTGAGTTCTTTATTTTGCTGGCATATGACAATTTGGATGTAAATATTTCCTTTTTGAAATAAATAGCTACCTGAAGCATGTGGGGAAAAAGTTAGGAACAAAACCAAAACCTCTCATATCATGTCTTTTGACAATGTCTGTCTGGGAATATAGATCAGGAAACCAAATCCTTCTTGAGGACAAATCAGTAAACATCTGCCACAGGACCAACATAATATGACTGTCATTTGACAGTGTACTCTGAGGGCTGCTGCTAGTGCTACAGAAGGAACCAATTTAGGATATAAGCAGAAAGACAATAAAGATTTTATGATGCCAGTTTGGTCCAAGCCACTAAATTACCATCCATTACCTTTCTCAAAAGACTGTATGTTGTCCCTAGAAAGTATTTGCTTCTTTACTCTTTTCTTAAACTTCACATTGGCAATATTCTTAATCTTCAGACAAAACCCACTTCTTCTTGAAGCCATGTTCCAGGCAAATCATTTCACAGTCTCTATAGCAAAACGTTCCCTGTGCTCACATGTTGTTATGAATACATACTTAGGATACTCCAGGCTGAGGAGTGAGGGATAAAATTTAGGTATTTGCAACTGTTCTCCTAAGAAGTATTTTCCAAAAATGAATGGGATATTTTCTCTCAGCCAGAGCACTGTGATAACTGAGTACGTATGTGATAGCAGAGCAAAAGTTTGTAATTGAGACTGAAAAAGGAAAACAGACTGACTACTGTTGGCTAATTCAGGAGACTGAGGAGGTTTGTACAAGGAAGTTTTTATTGGAAAGCATATTTTTTCCTCTTTTTCATCCTTTTGGGGGGAGCGGGGTGGAAAGGTTTATGTCTTGAAGAACTACTCAGTACTCAAGGATAATTTTGAAGAAAATGAGAACTGAAGCTGTTCTCTTAATACAGTTAGTCCTGTATTTCTCATCCCTGTAATATTGAGCACTACTACAAACGCATGGAATCTCTATCATCACTTGACTTGGCATCAGTTGTTGGCACCCCTACTAACACTGGGGCAAAAAGCTGAGAGTCGAGAACTCAGGAAAAGGAGCAGCTTTCTTAAATGTAACTCTCCTCCAAAGATGTGATGGGCCAAAGCAGCTTCACTGAGTTGCTTCAGCATGCCAGGCTGTCACAGCTATCAGGGAGTTTTACTGTAGGGTTTTAATTAGCTGTAATAACTCCAGAAAATCCCTCTTTTCATTTGGCACAGATTTTTAAAGCTACCAGTTTTAGTTTTATTACAATTTTTAAAATAAAAATGAAAAAGCATACCAAACAAGGAAAAGTATCCTTATTTTTAATGTTATGCTTCACTACAAATAACCTTTAGGGACTAGGAAGTCTACCAAATTAAATAGACACTTGAATCTGGTCCCATTGAAAGTGGTGATGAAGCTTATACTGACTTATTTGGATAGAGGATTATTTTCTTTAAGGTAAAGGAAGAAGAATCGGAATCAATGTACATACTCTCACTGTGTTGCTTTGGGGTGAAAATTCTATTCTGAAGGCTAAAATTAAATTTAGTTTTTAACAGTATTTTCTGTGGTGATAGTTTTGTTATAGTTTTGCTGGTCTAAGGATATAAGCAAGGCAAATTTTATAAGGAAAGACACTATCTTTTATTAGACTGGAAGAAAAAGACAAGCTTTAGAGTACACAAGCCCTTCTTGTTAGCATCACTACTTATAATCTTTGATAAACATCTGGGAGGATGTTGATTGTTACATTCTTGCTTTCAGTGAGATCCCGATCCATAATCTAATTCTCACTTGGTTAACAAATATATGTATAGTTATGCAGCAAAGACTTCCACATATATTCTGATCTTTCTTAGATCTTAATATTTTATTGAACTCAATGTAATAATAATTCTCCGCATTTTGTCCTGCCTCCTTTGACCTATACTGTCCAACCACTGCTGATGTAACACTATTCACTTACTTTTCCATTTACTTCTCAGTCTTTTTAATTCCTACTTCTTTCTTCTTAACATATACAGTCTAAAAGGGAAAGATATTAGAGGAGATGAGGAAGGAAATGATTTGACTAGATAGGTCAGTTTAGAGTTTGAGATATCTAAAATATGATGATGCAGTCTTCTGAATTAATTTATAGTTTTTCTCCAGCTTCCTTAATTTTCCCAGTCCCATGTGTCTCAAGGATGAAAAGCCAGTTGCTTCCTTTCATCTATTGGTCATCGAACAGTTGAGTTTTTCCTGTATATAAACTGTAAAATTTTTCATTTCCTTAGAGTAGCTCAGACAGTATATAATTCAGGAGCTCAGTTTATAATAGCCTGGCTGTGTCAGTGTCACTCTGACAGATATGATGCTGCCCAGGAACCATTCAGGTTGAGAAGTCATGCACTTTAGTATCTCCAATATAATTTCTGCCTTAACAAGATCAACATATATAAAAGTGGTCTGTTTTGGTTACCATTTGATTTGTAATAATAATAATAAAAAAACCCTTTAAAGTAAACTTGGGTCTTAAAATAGCACAAAACTGAGCCATGACTTTCCCCCTCCCTGCCATACTCCCCAGCCTCGAGTAGTACAAGTTGCCTTTCTGATTGCTCAGTCTTACCAAAAGGTTTTAACCTGTCTTCTCAGAAACTATGAAAAAACTTGCAAAGTTGTTTATAGACATGTAGCTCTCTTCTACTGTTTCTAGATGAATGCAAAACCTTCTTTTCTCAAGTTTCCCTTTGTGCTCTAGGGACAACAGAAGAAGAAATGTCCTACAATGTGCAGTCTCAGAAGCATGGCCCTGAGATTACAGGAAGGTCTTTTGAAACAAAGGAAAATTTACTGAAGCATGGGGGAATTTTGGCAAAAATTCTCCTCAGGCTGTTCTCCAGTTCAATAGTTTTCAAACCCATTCCTTTCATAATGCTAGTTAGGATATTTCACAGAATCACAGAATAGCTGAGTTTGGAAGGGACCTCTGGACATCATCTAGTCAACCCCCCTGCTTAACCTACAGCATGTTGCCCAGGACCCTATCCAGATGGCTTTTGAATATCTCCATGGTTGAAGAGTCCACAACCTCTCTGGGCAACCTGTTCCAGTGTTCAACCACCCTCAAAGTGAAGAAGTTTTCCCTCATGTTCAGATGGAATTTCCTGTGTTTCAGTTTGTGCCCATTGTCTCTCATCCTATCGCTGGTCACCACTGAAAAGAGTCTGGTCCCATCCTCTCGACATCCTCCCTTCAGATACTTGTACACGTTGATAAGATCTCCTCTCAGCCTTCTCTTCTCCAAGCTAAACAGGCCCAGCTCTCTCAGTCTTTCCTCACAAGAGAGATGCTCCAGTCCCCTAATCATCTTTGTAGCCCTTCGGTGGACTCTCTCCAGTAGTTCCATGTCTCTCTTGTACTGGGGAGCCCGGAATTGGACTCAGTACTCCAGATGTGGCCTCACCAGGGCTGAGTAGAGGGGGAGGATCACCTCCCTCAGCCTGCTGGCACCACTCTTCCTGATGCACCCCAGGATACCATTGGCCTTCTTGGCCACAAGGGCACACTGCTGGCTTGTGGTCAACTTGTTATCCACCAGGAACCTCAGGTCCTTCTCTGCAGAGCTGCTTTCCAGCAGGTCAACCCCCAACCTGTACTGGTGCATGGGGTTATTCCTCCCTAGGTGCAGGACTCTACCCTTCCCTTTATTGAACTTCATGAGGTTCCTCTCTGCCCATCTCTCCAGCCTGTCGAGGTCCCTCTAAATGGCAGCACAGCCCTCTGGTGTATCCGCCACTCCTCCCAGTTTTGTATCGTCAGCAAACTTGCTGAGGGTGCACTCTATCCCTTCATCCAGGTCACTGATGAATAAGTTGAACAAGACTGGAGCCAGTATTGACCCCTGGGGGACACTGCTAGCTACAGGCCTCCAACTAGACTTTGCACCACTGAGCACAACCCAGGGCCTTTATAATCCCATTATTATTCCTGTGGCCTTTTATATATTTTTTCTGACTGTCTTGTGGATTTACTAGAAGATCTTCACTTATTTCAGGTGTTTTGCATTACACTGTCACATGGCAGTTTGCAGCTGTTATCCTTTTTTTCCCACAAAAGAGGATTACATTATTTATTTTTCAGGAAGTCTTTTCTAGGTAACTTTAAAATGTACCATCTGAGAGAACAGATTTGTACAAAATGCAAATTATAACTAGGTATGTACCACACCTATGGAAAAGCTGATTCTCCAGAAGTTAGGTTTAAAATACACCCATGTTATAATACTTATGGAACAGTAATATTTTGCACATCTTTAAACTAAAATGTCTGTGGAAAAGTCTTACAGGAAATTGATCTTCAAGTACTCTTTGGCCAGATAAACAGTGTAGAAGAAAGTTGCACAATAATTAACCTTGCAAATTCAGCAGGAGTTACAGTAGCCACTGTTTCCCACTGTCATTGCTTGCTGATAAGAATAGCTCTCTACCATTTACTTGGATTTCTAGCTATAGTTCCTACAGTTATGTTATTTCAAGAAAGGGCCTTACATGGCCAAAGTTCCTTTCCTGTCGTCTTTTTTTCATTCCTCCAGCAAGTGAGTGTTTGTAAGCCTCCAAGAGGAGAATTGTTATAAAATGTTTCATTAGCAAGAGAATCAAGTTACTCACCTGTTATTAAAATTTTGTATTCTTTGCCAGACCTGTCCACGTCATACTTCCTTTCTTTTCCCTCAATATGTTAAGTAGAACAGCTAAGAAATTAAGAGCCAGTAAAGGTTAATAAGGACTCAGGGCTTGATTTTGATAGTTTTCCTTTTTTTAAAACCATTAATTTTTTGGAGTTACACCTAATTTACATCTGTGTGAGAGTCAAGCATTAAATTTGCCTTGTATTTTTAGTCTTTATTTCTAATGATTTGAGAGCTACTAGCATGTGATGTTCTCAGACTAATGGGCCAAATTGAAAATAAGCAACCATATTTTATATCATTTTATAATTAAAATAAATATGTTTTGAGTTTCTAAAATAAAATGATGAAAATTATCTCATTGAAACACTAATAAAACATATGACTGTCCTATAAACTTAATTTACTTAGTACATTTTATAGGCACTGTAAAATGCAGCTTCCTTCCTAACAAGCTGAACCTTTTTAGGGAGGGGAGTGGAAATTTTCCTGTGACCCAGTGCTTCACAAACATGCGAAAGAAATTGCAGCTAGAACAAAATGACGCATTTTCTCAATAACGACTATACTGAGATTCAAATCACTGTCTCATTGAAGTCTATCGCCTGATTTGAGAATTCAATTTACAGGAATACAATTCCATTAAAATCATTCATGGAAATGAGATCAGAGATATCATATAGATACTTTGTTTTTGATTTCAGGAGGGAAAGAATACATCCACAGCTTTCTATTGTTGATGCATGAGAACCAAAGTGCATGCTAATCCTTGGCCTTAAATAGACATATTAGTATCATTTGTCAATGAGCCAGCACAGAAAATTTTGCTTTAAAACAATGCAATGTAATCTTAAATATTTTATTAAATTTATTTTGAAATCAAGTCACTATGGTTAATCATTCAATGATTAGTTTTCCCAGTTGTAAGCATTAGTTATTGAAAGTCATACTCAGCAAAATTTACATATATGTTAGTATTGCCTTCTTTTTATTACTAAAAGGCAGTACATCCAACCCAAATAAAAGTTACTGATACTCCAGACAAGATTTTTCCAGGATATATTCTACTAAATTTCATTTAGTAACCTACTTTCTAGGATAGCAGTGTATGATGAAATGATAATATTTTTGACCTTTAGATATCTACATACCTCTAACCACCTTAACAGCAATTAGTAAATAAAATTTCTGCATCACTGTCTTCCCCAGGAGAAAATGGGAAAGCTATAGTTATCTATTTAGGTTGTGGGGACAATACCATGCATTGGTGAAAACTTTTTAACATAGAAAGAATGGTTGTTTTAATTATGAAAAGACTAAATCATTGAACTGCACTCAATTCTAGAGCATCTTTAGAAGCCAGAACACCAAGAAAAGTGGTACTGGGTTCAATGCCAACTTCTTTATTGAGTATAAATTTCAGCAAGATCTTTCAAAGTAAAATCAGTAATTCAATAAAATAATCTCACCATTTCCTCTCCTTTTTTTGCCATCTTTCTTGTTTCCTCCTTTTCAATATTTCACCCCAAATCTCATTTCTACTCCATTTGGCTATAGCACCATTGCGGTCTCTACCATCTGCCAATGGTGACTGTTAAAAAACCACATCTCTTGCATCTCGGGGAAAGTGGGCTTTAGAGCAGGATACTTTTTGGTATGAAGGGGGTAATGAGGCTGGCAACAGTTTTTGAAATTTAGGGAGATGAGTACCTTCTTCCACACACTCAAGTTTAGGATGAAGTTATGGTGACACTGCCTCTTCAGAATATTGGTTTATATCTCTTGAGCTTCAGAAGGCTTACCTCCATATAGACATCAGGTCTTGTAACTGAAAATACCTCTACTTCACCGTGGATCAAAACCATTGTCAGTATACAGTTCTCCTGCTCAGACTCCCTGAAACCAGGAGTTTGCACCAAAATTTTGATGGTAGTGACAATGCACCAATGGTAAGATGGCACAGGCCTCGTTCCCAGCCTACAGAAGGTAAAAGGACTAGTAAAAGGACTTTCAAAGGAAAAGATCTCCATATCCTCCAGTTACTCTGCAGCTCTTTAGCTTTTGCGTATAGAGATGAGAAGCAAAAATATTATGCTGCTATAATCATTAGAGTTCCTTGGCAGAAAACTTCACTCAGTAGGTAACACTGATAAATAAAACAGGGCCAGGGAGCAAGCTCCAGCATTAGACCACAGGTTCTCAGTACTGCGCACCTGTTCTCACACACAATTCTGGCCTGCGCCAAGTAGCTCTCGCCAAGACAATGTACCAACCTGGCTCAGACGATAGCACATAAGAAAGACCATTCCCACTAGGCACTGTAAGTTAAAACCCACCAGTTTTGCTTCCTTCAGGCTAAACAGTCTTCCACCACATTCCCTGGAGACTTTGCACTATCAAACACTTGTGTATGTCCCTTGCCACATCCATTAGCATGCAACGCATACTCTCATTTTCATACTCTAAGAACACTTCTATAATGGGCTGCACTGCTTTGAGTAGTCCCCACATTACTCCAGATATGTTGAATGTAAAACACACACAAAGAACAGTAATTCTGCATTAGAGTTCAGAGAACGGGCCCAGACAAGACTCATAGTTAAGGGCTGCACAGTGGGGATGTGACAGATCTGTGCCAGTTGGCCTCAGAGTCAGGAAGGAGTCCCTGGCCCTGTTTTATTTAGCAGTGATACCATTGACAGTGTCTGCCAAAACTTATCTTTTCTGGTCTTTATGTTGTCACAGGAAAGGAAATATCTGAGTACACAGATTGACACAGGAGTGTCAAAGGGTGGATGATATACAGTGAATCTTAATTCTTGCCAAGAACCAATTGCACCTTTGGAAAAGGGAGGAAATACCAAGATGTGGTGAAAGAATGAATGAAGAGACTCCTTCAGAGCAACTATTTAATGCATAACATGCTTCATACAGAAAAAGATGCTAGTGCCTTTTTCAGTTGTTGCAGTTATTGCATCAGATATCTTTGCCATCACATTAATCTGTATCTTTAAATGCATATAAAATCTGCAGGATGGGGAAGAAGACTTGGACTGCTCTCCCAATTATGTTCTTTTTTTTTTAACATACCATATAATGTTTGGCAATGCAGAAGGTACTCATGTGGACAACTGCATTGCTTTGTGGTGGTTTTGCCCACATACCAGCTGCTCTTTTTAACTGCTCATGAAGAATTATCTCAAGAAAAGTGGTAGATGGGGCATACTCAGGTAG
>NC_089979.1:30445957-30510957 GCF_036417845.1 Apteryx mantelli | reverse complement strand
CTAGTACAGTGTGTCGTTGTATCCGTGACTGTGCTCATGTCCCCTCCTCCGAAAAGAGATGCCTAGCCCCTGGCCACTGCAGTAGGGCACTGGACTGATCTGAGCATTTTTGCAGCCCTCTGCTGTACATGTCCTATGCATTTGTCTGACGAAATGCAGCACTGGGACTGCTTCAATACTAGCAATGATGAACAGAGTGTTAAAAAAGCTGCCCTGTAGGAAAAAAGCCTGGAAAGACCAGGAGTCAAGGAATCAGGCGCAGCAACTTGCGCAGGCAGAGATTCCCGACAAGAGTTGTGTGAGGTTGCCAGCACCCGTCAGAAGAACTGTAGCTCCGTAGTTCACTTATCTGCTTGTTCTGGCTACGAATATTGGAACTCGCTGACTGGGCTTGGTGTTCGTGACAGCAAACTGCCAGTGAAGAGTGAAGAAATCAGCAATAGCAAGTCACATTTAAAAGTATGGAGCATTTCTTTGAGATATCACTTTATCAACTCAAGAATAATGGTTGTCATTCTGAGCTAAAGTTTCCAATCTGTATTAAGTAACACCTAAAAGAAAATGGACACAGAAGATTACTCCCAAGGACAGATTTTCAAAGAGAGAAAAGCTTTTTTACTTCCCTAAATGTTTTGGAAAATCCCAGCCTGAGTTCTTTGTGGATTTATGAGCAGATGATGGCAGAATTTTTGAAGGAGTTAATTTTTGTCCTAAATTTAAAGTCTTCAAGTTACCAAGAACATAAGCATTCTCACAGCACGATTATTAACTTAAATGGATGTGGGTCAGGCCCTTCAGTGATCTTTCAGAAATACAATAAGCTTCCCTTATTGCATTAAGTGATAGTTTAATTATTTAGGAAAGGACATAATTATCACTTACTAGATGGAAGAATTACTTACATAACAGTTGGCTCCCTGTCACAGTGATTTGGATCTAAATTGCATTACATGGGTTTTTGATGGAGAAAAGAAGGTAAGAGAAGAAACAATATGATTTATAGAAAGTAAAGCAGGTTTATCCATTTCCTAATTATGATCATTATAAGTGGTATAATTGTGCATAATCACTGGTCCAGTTCTTATTGTACATTGCTAGAGGTTGACTAAAGTTTGCATCGGCATATAAATTAAGATGCAATGTGAGTTGTATTTGTTGATATTACCAGCGTTAAGTAAACAAAGGGAATTTCTATTTTATGTTTAAGGTTGAAAAACTTATTTTGTGAATAGCATGCTATTAGCAAAGACTTCATAGTTATTAGGTAGCTGCAAAAGGACATGGTCAGGTCAATGATGGGTAAGGAAAAAGGGATGTATAAAGAGCACAGCAGTGCTGGGATACTGATAGGCACTTGTAGTTGTCCCCATCTGGGGAAGATGCATTAATTCTGTATCATGTGCATCATGATTCCCATCTTTTAAAACAAACAAACAGGGTTTGAATTAAATTTGCAAGGTCATGTTAAGGCTTATTCAGTCAGAGGCATATCAGTGAAGGTAACTGGATTCAGATGAGTTCCCATCCAAGAGATTTTCAGAGAAGTGATTTTCTCTAAATACATTTACAAAACAGCATTGTCTGGACTCATGTTGCACAATAAATCAAAGCTTGGTTTCCTGGAGCTGAAGAACCTTATTTTAAGTTCTTATCAAAGAGTGACCAAAATTATGAAATCCACCTTCCCACATTTAGTTTATAATGTATTCCATTCTGTATTCCATTTCCTTGCATGTACTTTATTTTGTTTCTTTTTAAAATTCTCCACCAATACCTGTAACAGCAGAAGTATGCTTAATATAATTCCCATGCCTCACTAATACATAGTCATAGTAGAACAGACATGAAAAATATTAGTTACCAATATCAGGCATATACATTTACTCAACGTATTAGATGAGTACTTTCTCTAATTCATGTATTTAATATATAGCTGTATTTCAGTTATTTTTGCAATTGAGTGTGGGAAGGAAAATTCAGAAGACAGAAGAAAGGAAAGAAGGGAAGTAAAATTACTATAGAAAATTTCTTACAGTCTAATTTTTGAAAGTTCTACTTTGTAAATTAGTTCACATGCCAATAAATTTCTCTTATTAACATTCACCTTATATTTCATTAATTGTATTGAACCCTTCACTGAATTACAGAGAAGAATATCATTTTAGATCTTTTGAACTATTTTAAAAATATCTGTCAGCTGTTTTTGGTTGAATTTGTCATTAACAGCTGACAGCCTTAGCTTTAGGAATCCAACTGTGATATGTAAAAATGATATCTCCAATATTTCTTTTAGCCAAGCCCTTAATTTGCAGAGTCTCTAATGATTCAGTTTTTCTTTTTTCTTTTTTTCTAATGTATCCAGAATTATTGGGAGAAGAGCAGCCTGGACACTAGCAATATGTGGAGAATACCCAGATTTGCATCTTCTTTCACAGGAAGAAGTGTTTCACAACCAAATTCAGATTAGCCTCTGAATGAAAAGCAGAATTCATGGAACACCGAGACAGACGGGGGGGGATATATCCATAAACTTTCTTCCTCTGTAACATCTCCTGCTATTCTCTTATATGGTTAAAGCAATGTACAGCTTTAGGATATGTAGTGGGAAGTAATATATGAATAGACATGACAGCAAAAATGTGGCTACTTCTGTAACGGGGCAGAAAAGATCACTTTTCTTGTCTAACACAGTTGTGTTTCAGCAATCGAAATATTCCTGAATCTCAAAACTAATTATTGAGCAAATGTCTGTGGGAAAACTTCAGTCTCCAACACAAGGTCTTGCATATCTCATAAGTTTAAAAAGCTTCTTAAATTTTTATTTAAGGTAGGTCAGCTTCTGCCCCATCCCTTGCATAGACCCCTTCCGCTCAGAACCTTTGAGACTAAGTCAATATGTATAAATAGTTTCCCACTGTTCCAGTGTTGGAAAGTGATATTTGATCAAATAGGTAATTTGAAATATTCATAGAAAATATATGGGGCAATAATTCCACTTTTACAAAATTCATGCTGATTTGTGAAGCAATCATATGAGAGTTCCCTTCCCTTTCTCTTAAACCTGCCCCTTAAATACTGCATGTTTTAATTCTAAGGATCCTTCATTATGCTGCTTATTCATGTACGTATTGTATTTCAACTACTGCATCTCTACTTGGTAATCTCTTTAGGACAGGGACTCCACTGTTTGCCGTATTTCTCTTTTTGTACATTGTAGCACATATGAAGGACACAGTGCAAATTAAAAATCATAAGACACATACGGGACAAAATTAAGACCCTGTGAAAGCATAAACAACTGGCTCTGTTAGAGTCTGGCTCTGTACCTGAAATGTAATTTCAATCCAAAAGCTTAACCACCATCCTGGTAATGTTTTTGTCAACTGGCTTCTTTTATTCTAAAAATTCCTATTTTAAAAAACCAAGAGAACATGCATCAGAAAAAGGAATCTTCTTTTGGTACATAAGTTGAACTCCAAGCATTGCAGAAATATTTACGACACTAAAATGGGGGTAAAAAGTCTTTCTGTTTGTGAGGAAATGCTGTCTGACAGCAGTATCCCAGCTTGAAGGGGTTCAGGGCTTTTCCCTTGCCAAGGTCAGGCAAACACTCAGAAAATAGCTTTGAAAAATGAGCAGTTGTGAAGGACACACAACACAGGGAAAGATTCCACTTCCTCAGACACCACATGCATTGCAAAATTTAGCTTGCAAATGATGAAGGGGCAATTGTATAAAATTACTTGATGTAAAAAATTTTAGTCTTGAAAATGTCATACCCATTTTGTCTTGTATATACGGCAATCTGGTTTTTTATTTCTTTTAAAGAAAAATGAAAACATTGAAGTGGGGCTGTAACAGCTTCTTTAATATTTTTTCTGTATTCTAAATTATGCTTATTCACCCATACACTCCCTCTCTGAGTATTCATTTAGAAGGAAGGTTTTGCAATAGTCACATTTAATTTATCAGGGTGCAATAATTTGTGTTTCCCAATCATCTTGCAGACTTTGGTTCATTATACTATTGTTTCACATGAGTAAGTTAGCAAAGTTTGGATTGATTGACTCTAATTAACTAAAACTGGTTCCAGGCTGTGCATCTATTGTCATGGTAGCTAGCCACAAAGCCCCAAACTGTTCAGTAATGGCAATATAACGTACTATCAATATGAAAACTTTAGCAAATGTCTAACACTGGGCTTGTCAGCAAATGAAAAAAGCTATAGTGGCGGAGGGAGAAAGGGACGTTAGGCCAAGTATGTCTCAGAAGGCTTTGGGGAAATTCAGCCTTCCAGCGCTGCTGGGGCCCTGATCTCTTCACTTATTGTCATCTAGGCCTCCAACATGGAAAGAAATGCAATCCAAGCTGGAGGCATGCACGCTGTTCTGTAAGAGAAAAATCCACATGCTTCTTGTTTAAAAAAACTCCAAAAGAACCCAAAACTCTGGGCTAAATTAAGACCTTCTTGAATAATGTATGTGGGCTTCTCCCTCTGTGTGTTTAAAAGCAGAAGTCTTTTCCCTTGTTTTTATGTTAGTCCACGTGCATCAAATCTGAATCTCTGTCTATTACCATCAAGAGGATCTAAGCACTAATAAAAATATTCCCTTATACCATAACATCAGAGAACCAGCTGCACTGAAAGCTTATGGAA
Source organism: Apteryx mantelli (assembly GCF_036417845.1). NCBI lineage: Eukaryota > Metazoa > Chordata > Aves > Apterygiformes > Apterygidae > Apteryx > Apteryx mantelli. Next base: position 30,506,300 of record NC_089979.1, on the reverse strand, counting down.
ACAAGCAAATATTCTGCTCTTGGCTTGCTCTTTTGAGTTAAACTGAAATTAGGTAAAACTAATGAGAACCTCAGAGGATGAGCTGCCTCTGCTGGCAGCTGCATACAGGACCTTGGTGCACCCAGAACTTGCAGGTTTGAAAGTGTAAAACTTTTATGCCATGGGCTATGTGCTCTCCAGAGATGCATCACCTGAAATATCAGCCCATGTGTATAATAATACGCAAAAATGTAGTTAGAAGAACACTCATTGAAGTGCCAATGTCAAACTCAAAAGTTAGGAAATGCCTAAGCTAGTTTCCTTCGCTTGACCTATCTGTGTGCCTGAGTCACTGCAGTCTCTGGTGTCTTGCTCAGGTACTGTTTCTAGGAGAAGACCTGTGGGAATCGGTGTTTGCTACACGCAAAAGAGCAATTCCTCAGTGTGCAGTATGGGGCTCTCTTCCCCATTTTTAACGCATGTGGTTCAAAACCATGATTCAAATGCAGAATTGTCCTTTGTTTCTGATTTTTCTCTGTTCTGTAATTTCAGAAGGTGTCATAGCCCCCCTCTTCAATGTGGGGAATGAAGTCTCCGTTTTCCAGATGCTTGTCATGCAAGCTTTGCACCATTTACAGCTGTGCAGCCAGCACTTGCATGGAGCAGGTTTCACCCCCGCGGCACCCTCGGGGGCTGCCCTCAGGGCTGTGCGGCTATGCAGGAGGGCATGATCATGGTCACCATGACTGAGCTCAGCCTTTAACACAAATAGGTACAAGGGTGGGCGACACCTGCAATTTTTCCAAGCCGGCACAACTAGTCACAGGCCGTTTCCAAAAAGCTCTTTGTTGTTTCCTTTATCTGCCAGCCTGGACTGCGGGATTGAGAGTGAGGTTTGCAGGTAGGTGCTGCAAGGGCCTTGGGTCCCTCCAGGCACCTGCACACAGCTGCCATTGACTTTGGTGCAATTTACGTCCCTAGGAGTGATGGAATTGGGTCCCCAAGCCTCGTGCCAGCCCTGCTCTGACTCACTGTGTGCCTTTGGGCAAGTCATTTAACACCAGGCTGTGATACCTCTCACTGAGCTACACATTACACCAAAAAGGGTCTCATGGAAGTCAATGGAGCTACTTGTGGAGCGCTTGTACTCAGTAAGTGTGTCACAATCTGGCCTTCACTTAAGTTTCGCCTTTTATAGGAAATTACAGACTCGTTTCCAAGGTTGTGGGGCTTAATTAGTTTATGTTTGCGAAACACATCTTATTGCTGGTGAAAGGGAATAACCATTATTATGATGATGATGTGTTCAGTGTATGGTAAAGTCCTGGGTTTGTTTAGGCTTTGCTCCATTTACTCCATACAAAAAAAAAAAAAAGTCCTTCCTTTGCAATCATTTGAAAACCTATTTCTAGGAATGGTGCACTCATTCTTCTGTCAGAAGTGTCAGGAAAATATGCAGCAAACTGTTCTCGGGCAAAGTTCCCCAGAGCCTGAACCCACACCACAAATCCAACAGCCACCGCAGGCCGATGGGGCCTGACCGACTGCAGCTAATCTGCGATACAAGTGTGGTTTGGATTGGCTTGTTGGGTATACTTTCCCAAACACAAATGCTATTCCCTTTTCCTGACTCAGAACATGTTATTTTTTTTAACCCTAACCTATATTGCACCTTTAAAACCTGGCATTAGCAAACAGTTTGTTTTTTCATCAGCTGAAACAGTTTTTTGAATTCTGTTTTTTTTTGGTTTTTTTTAATCCAAGTATGGTTCTCATGGTGTAGTAAATGACATTAGGCTTTTGTAAATTCTTGCAGAATATAACAGATCATTGGTTTTATAACACAGTCACTGCTTTTGCATTCTGATGAGATTATTAGTAGCAGCCTAGAATACAACATCCCTGCATACTGTTAGTTAAAAAAAATAAAAGTTTACTAAATGGTCTCTTGTCAACTGTATCTGAAAATCATTATAGTTTCTCTGGTTTCCTTTACATGGAGGGGTTCTTCTGTGAGCTGGTGGATTACATCAGTAGGAAGTTACAGAATTATTACAGAGATGCTGTTTATTTCTCTGGAGCATTGTTTGTTTTCCTACAGAAAACCTTTTTTTTTTAGTATTTATAAATTGGTTGTAAAAATTGTTCACATGCCCAAGATATGCAATATGGTATCTGAGCTCAGTAAAAATATTTTTCCTTTCATATTTTGACTGCAATTACATTAGATATTTTTGTCTTATGTCAAAGCAAACACAAATCAAGCAGTTTTCTGATCTTTTCACACATCCTGTCTTACAGCCCTAAGGCAGTTTCGTTTGCCAATGAAGACATGAACCATCTGATCTTTTCAGGCCAAATTGCCTCCCTTCCACCCTGCATTGCAGCTCCCTGGTGTACATCCCACGCGTGCCTCCCCTGTGACTCCAGGTTGGTGACCTCAATGCAGCCCAGAGCCGGGCGCCGCCCTTCAGACCCTACTCGCAGGGCAGACTGGAAGGGAGAATTTTAGCACTAATGTATTTTTAAATAGCTAAAAATGTTGGGATTAAAAGCTGACTACTAACAAGTAACATCTTCTGTTTCCATACTGTTATTAACATACATCTGTATTATCACCATGACAGTCCATACTACAAATTGATACAATACCAAATAAAGAGCCTGCACTGTGCACCATAATGACTCTAGAGGAGCCATTACATCTGATATAGTCAATATTATACATTTTTTTTAATGTATAAATGAATATTTAACTGAGAGATCTGATCTGCTCCAGCAGTTCTGGTCTATCAGAAACATAATATGCATTTTAAAAAACTGCTTTCATACATTTTACATTTTTACCTGAGAAGCAAAACACTAGATCACATATAAACATTTTCTTTTCTATGCCTGTCCAAGACCTGTTTCCTTCAAAACAAACCAAAAATAAGAGGGAAAGCTGATGAAGCATTGGCTGTATTGTCTCATCATGCCATCATGAGCTTTTCTGTTCCACTGAAGCCCAAAACAGTGCTCTCTCTCCTTGCACTTCCCTCCAGCAAATTTTGCTCCACGTCCCTAGCATGGCATATGAGTATATTTGTTTTTAATACAGCTGTGAGGAGTGACAGACCTGCGTCTTAGCAGATCAGGAGTGTCACAGGGCTTCTGCTGATTTACACTACTCAAGCTCATGGCTCAGCCACCAACTTGCACTGAGGGGTGAGCAACGCATACTAACACACGCGGCACCAAAAATGGGGGAGTCTGAAATGCCACCTGTGCCTATGGGTTACATGAAATTTCCAGGGCAGGGGTGAGAGCGAGCCAGGAAATCAGTTATGAAATTCTGAAGAATGCAGCTATATTTTGAATGAGATCATATCCTGCATTTTTTGCAGGCGGGGTAAATCCATGTAAAGCCACATACCTGTGTGGCATGTTGGAGTGCAAACACCTGACCTGGTGGGTTTGGCATCACTCCAGACTGGGTCTGGACTTGAGCATCGGCCCACTGGAGCACTTTCCCTCAAGTCTGCACACACTGCCGATGGGAGATGCTGTAGATAACCATCACAGACCCCCAGGTCTTCCTGAATAGGCTGCTGTCCCCCTGTATGGCTGTTCACCTGACTCACCTATTTTGAGTAGCCCGGGCAGAGGACACACCAGCTCAGCTGTCTTCATTATGAGGGATGAGGGATACCTATCGATAGCAATCCCTATTGGTAGGTATGGAAAACAAATGGCATCAGTGACTCGATATTGAGAGGTATCGATTTTGATAGGTGTCGATGATGACTGATAGCCAAATCGGTCCAAGACTAAAAACTATAGATGCCTGTTGAGATCAAAAAAAGAGAAAAAAAAAAAAGAAAAAAAAAGAAGGGGTGGAGGGGAAGGGCCAAGGGCAACAGTCACTTACAATACACAGTGGGGCACGTTTTCAAGGGCAGTCTCTGCTTTTATCCTTGCAATTCTGGAAATGCACATGCTTACATGTAAAAAATTTCAAATGTACATGCAAATGGTCTTACTGCCTTTCCTGCTAGCCCCTGCATATGCACACGTGTGCCTCTGCACTGTAACCAGGTTAATGCAGAACATAGTTTAACTCTGCAACTTCTCAGAGACTTGCAGCAACTACTTGCCTTCAGCTAGCATTCCTCCCTCTCACTCATTACAGCTCTCTTTGGCTTCTTCCTTTATATCTCTAAGGAGCTTTTACATTCTTACATGCATATGTAAAAGAACTAAATAGTGCAATCAGTAGAAGAGCATACATTAACATTTTTATTATTAATTACTCTTATACATCCATGGATGTGCACAGTATTTTCCAGGCTAAATGTAGCTTGCCCACCTAATGAGGATTAGGATTGCAGCATTATCAACAGTGCCAGTGCTATAGGAAATCTTACTCATGGATTTTCCCTAAAAGCACTAGTTCCTGGAGTCAGGTGATTATGTGAGCAGCTTAGCTTTGATTTTTAAGCAAAAGTTGGTTTCTGTCATCTGTAGCTGTGGTTTGAAAGCATGTAACTTCTCATAATATCAGTAAGAGTCAGATATGTCTAGTTTTATCTATATTTATGTTTCTTTTATCAGGTAACATAGTGGTGTGCACATGCACACTTTAATTTGCATGTAGAAGTAATGCAGAAGCAGGCTGGTATCAGGCATGCCACATCAGCGCTACAAATACACAGAAAGGCATTTTTGAGAACAGCCTGGAGATGACAGCTGTACAGCGACAGCGTAACTGTAATAGGGACTGTGGGCAAATGTGGATGTCAGAGAAGTGATTAGTGGCTGTAGGGAAATTGGGGGCAGTTTTGAAAGGAGGTGCAGTTTCTTGTACCCTGGGCCTTGGCCTCCCAGGTGAGAGGGTCTGGGTCTGGGTGCAAGTGCTATTGGGGTATATCCTCCTTTATTACTAAAATAAGTAAATTACTAACACAAGTGCTGAGTGTTTGCTCGGTGGTGCATAAGACCAAAAGATGATTGTCCTTCACTGAAAGAGCTTCAACTCAGAGATGGCCACCAGGCTAGATCAGCAAACAGCTCTGCACAGCACAGAAGAAAAATGTTTTAGAAACAGCTGCTGATCTTACACTTATCTCCCATTCTCATACCAGAAGAATAATTCAGTGTGCAAATATTATTAAAGAAGAAATTATGAAATAATGAGGAATTCTTTCTGTCAAATGAATATAAGATGCTAATTGGTGATGTACTGAATCCCAGAGATGCTTGACATTCAAAAAGTGAGTGAAGTAAGGCAGAGCATTTGTATAGGCCATCTGGAGATGTACACCATACTCTACACTTGATGAGAAAGTCGCATTAAACTGAAATTTCTGATTTCAAGACCTAAATATGCATCACTCCAGGCTTCAAATTTCATAGATTACTGGGAAGATCACAGATAAACAGCAATCTGGCACATCTCCAACTAGATGGAGACATATGCCATCAAGAGAAATGCTTTGTGCTCCATTCCTTACAATATTATTAAAGACTGGAAGAACTTTTATAAAACTAAGAAGCAAAAATTTCAAAGTTCACGTTCTTTGTGTGCAGTTCTGGCTCCTGGGGTAATTTGACTGTGAAAGCTCTGCAGAGACAAAGATATCCAAGTTTCATATCAGCCCAGTACTGTTATAGAGGGAGGAGCATGCAAAGCACAGCCAAAAGCATCATACAGAACTGACCCGCGACAGCTTCAATTCTCTTACGGTGTCAGGACATCTCTGGTAAGGGAACAAAAATGTTGCAAGAACAGGCAGTTGCAGTAGCTGTACAACACTCATTTATTTTTGGGTTTCCAGAACTGTGTAACTTATGTTACTAAACAATTTTAGTTCTTGCTAAAAGTTGCTCTTACATAGCACTTATACACCACGTTAAACCTTAAAATGATCTAGATGGTAGTGTCTAAGACACTACACTGCGACTGTATACACTGTTACTTTCTTCATATATTATCACTACTACTTTGCAGTGCTGAGGACCTACAGATTACACTAATATGTCCGGAATCCACCATATTAGATGCTGTGCAAATGCAGAGAAAGAAGTTAATCACATCCCAGACAGTCAGCAAGCTAAGAATAAAGAGGGGACAGCAGATGTCTGGAGCTTATGTAGTGAGGGAGTTTTATACAGCAAGAAAGGCAGAGGTCTCAGCATAGCAGTGGTAGAATTGGTGCCAATTTGTGTGGGGATTGGAGAAAAAAAAACTTAAGGAAAACAAAGAACTGAGTTTTCTGATGTTGATAGAAAGCTCATCCCAAGCTTGAAGACCAGCAAGGGAGAAAGCAAGGGAAAGCAAGTGGGAGCTGATATTATGAGCCAGGGAGAAGTCAACATCTCACCAGTGCCAAGAGCTTGGAGGACATTGTAAACCTACAATGGTTTACAATGGATAGGGAGGCTGAAATTTTGACAAATTATATAGAAAATATATAGATTATATATCCATTTATATAGAAAAAAAATCTCATAGATTTGGATATGGTGCTGGCAGATCTACAAAGAGGAAGGTCAAAGCTGAACCTGTTCTCCAATCTACTGACCCCAGCATAAGCAATATAAATAAATAGCAGACCGAATGTGCCATTTTCAGGTTTCTCTGGGGCTGCTCTGAGATGTCCCTGCTTAGCTAACTACCCTTTTCCTATCGTCTCTGATCGTATCGCAAGCTTCCTGAACAAGGCTCCTATCTTAAATGCCTTTTGTAGCCTGCCTTAAAAATGGCTTTGCAGGGGACAGAGATACAAAAATATAATTTGCACTGTCTACAATGATTGCCAGGGAAAGAAATCCTGCAATCCTGCAGAAATTCTTAAATAAATGTAATAAAAACATGGCACGAGACCCCGCTACTCTATGCAGATCTTCAGGAGCAATGAATGCAGAAATGTCAATATGTGTTTCCTTTCTTAAAGTACAGTCCAAGGTGGAGGTTGAAGTGCTGAGAGCTTCGCACTAGTGCTGGATGTAGGCAAATTGTGACTCTCTGCTGTTCACTGGTAAAAGCCTCTGGAAAATATCTGGATATATTAATATAATTTTTCTAAATACTTGAAATAAAATAACGTCACACTAGTAAAAATGACATGTAACACAGTCTTCCACAATGCAAGCAAAAGCTGCACAGCTACTTTTATCCTCTTTACGCTAGTAGAAAATGCATGCTTGCAGATACTCTCCACTTGGACTCACATTTTCATTAAAGCCAATGGGAAAGTGAAGGCAGTGCCATTCCAGCTTTGTGTGAAGACCTTGCGTGACAAGACTGGTAAAATAGAACTGAAGTACAATTGAGTTTCACCCTTGTAGCTCCAGGGAGACGTCCACCAACCCATTAGTCCTGCTGGGCAATCCAAAACTGGCAGCTGGGGCTGGCAGGCAGAGAAACATTCACTGCAGCGTGGTTGCGCTCATCCTACCTGAGAGCACGGCAATAAGTGGCTATTCCTCTTAACAAGCCTCATCTGCAAAGTTTTAATGGTGTCAATCCTCTCTGTCATAAGTCTGCTGGGTACGAAGCCATTAAGGGCATTTGAGGCCCTGATGTTATCCATGCACAGATGATGCCCAGCTCCGGACTGCCTTAGGTCAGGCACTAGCCATTTTCTCCCCATAGGTGCTGAGAAAGCCAGAAGAGCAGCTCTGAGAAAGCTGAGTTCAGGTAAGAATTGACTGTACTGTATGGCAGGGCAAGAATTTCCAGGGAGATAGTCATAAAGGTGATGTTACATTTTATCAGACTGCTACCGTTGACAAGTGAGGGATAAGGCCTATGAGTTATACTTGGTTCCTCATCCCTCTTGAATATCCAGACAGATGAAGTTTTCAGACAAGTGGACCATCCTTGCCCTGGGCAGGCCCACAGCAAAGACTGATGTAGCCCAAAATATGCCACAGTGCTGAACTTTACCTTGGCTTGCAACTGATGTAGCATGCAGAGTCCCTCCTCCTGACCAGGGTCTGCCCCCAAGGCTGTTCTGGGGTTCTTTCAATCAGTTTGACCTTTTTGCTTGAAAATATTTGTATGATTAGGAGACGAATGTTTGAAGTGACCTAGTGTCTATAATTATCTCCTCCTCCTACCTGGACTTCCATTTGCTATGTCTGTGTCACCTGGTGGGACTTAGCATAGAGTTGACAGTTTTTGGAGGCAGGGTATTCACAGGGGAAGATCTGTCATTCTGGCGGTAGTATTGTTGTGGTAATAATGATCCAAAGACTGAGTAGATCAGGGTTTATAGAAAGAAGTAATATCTCCTCTTCACCCAACTGATATATTTAGAATAAATAGGCTGCAAGCTTCACAGACCCTTCTTCAGCTCATTCTCAGGAGCACGTCCTGGGACAAAGGATATGTTGCCAAGCCACTTTTCCTACAGCCTCTGGCATGTTGTAAGAAATCTGCATCAAAAGGCAGAGGTATTTCACTTCTCTAAAGTGTTCTGATTTTTTTTATCCTGAAGATGCAGTTTCACATCTGGTTCTAAAGTATCTAGAACCACATCAAAGCCATCACGATACAAAGCATTGAGCCAGCACACACAGATTCGGTAGCTTCAAATTTGTTCACCAGTATTGAAGGCAGATTGGCAGAATCTAGATCATGGTGGATCAGGTGTCATCATACTGCTCCTACTTTATGCTGCATCAGACACTGTCCTCCTGTGGCCAGCATAAATTTGGTATAGATGCTGAGTTGTGTTTTCAGTCCAGTTCTACCAAAATGCAGTTGTGTGTCTTGCCCTCTCCACATCTAATCTGTACAGTTTGGGGATCTGCTCCTAAGCTGATCCAGGGTTAATTAATGTGAAATTGTGCTTCCATGCTTTGGCAGCAAGGATGGCACACTAGTAATTCACCAGCACGTAAGGCAGAAGAGCTGCAGAGATCACCTTGTCTGCTCCTTTGCCACAGAGAGGGAGAAAAGCCAGAACAAATCCTGGCAAATCTGCCTGACCTATTCTTAAAAAGTTCCCTGTGGCAGCAGCTCCGTATCTTCCCTGAACAATCTGTGACAGCGCTTCACTGCTCTTATTTCCGGGAAGCTTTTCCCAACGTATGAATGTAGTCTTCGTTACTACAGATTGAATTTATCGCTTCCTGTCCTACCAATTAAGTTATATTCTTTAGGATTAGGTTTTGATCCTTTATTCTTAACGCAGATTCCAATGGCTTATCGAGTTGTCAGACAGAGTTTTTGTGAACAACTTTCAATTGGGCAACTAATAATTGGATCTGTTTTCTGTTACTGTGATTCCAGTTCTGCGTGTGTATACATGATTGATTTTTAGAAAGGTAAGTGGTCCTGTTAAAGGCAATGACACCTGTGGATTTACAGCTGAGCACATACTTAAAGATTTACAGAATCAGGATTATGTAGTAATCATGTTGTGGTATAAAAATCTTCTAATTTCAGTTCTGGACTTCAGTTATCCCAGGGCAAGGCAGCCCTTCCAATCAAGAGTACCTAAAAGTCATTACTGACATTCAATAACTTTGAAATTCAGTAACTGGCTTCTGGCTATGTAGCAAAACAATCATGGTACTGATACTGTTACAGCATAATGGTGTTTTGAAAGACTAGATTGTCTTTCCTAGGGTAGTATATTTATGTTTAATTTGCAAAGTATTTGCACCCATAAAATATTTTGTATAAAGATCAACTATTAGAAATACCCACTGTTCCCTGTAATAATTACAGATGACATTTAAAATTTTGTAAAAATCAATGTATTATTAAGGACTGATTTAACTAAACCACAAATAATATTAGATGATGACCTCAAATTAACATTTTAAAGCAATTGACTTCAGGGATTCATTTTGAAATATCTATCTGATATTTTGCCCCTTCTGTGAGCGTTGATGAAAAAGTAATCAGACTATCTAGAAAAGTTTCTGAAATTATTAAAAACATTTTATCTTAATTTGAATAAAGAATACAATTCTGTAATAAAAAAGCACCTAATAATCTGTCTGGTAAAATCTGGTAATAAATTTTGAACTCCCTGAGAATCTTAGGTTTTTAACTCTGGTGAAATTTGACCAATAAATAATTTTGTAGCAGATAATTCTTAATAAAATGCCTAGAAGGTTAAATGAGATGCAGAACCCTTGCTCGTAGCATGGGGATGTAATAGACTCCCAACACCAAGCTCTGATAATCATGTTTCCTTAAGTTAACTTTGGGTATTGCAAGGGAACAGTGCTAAGTCCAGCCCTTGGAAATCTTTGCTATCTTTTGCCAGAAATTTGCTGCCTCTCTGCCCTTTTGCACTCTAATGTCTTCATAGACAGAATCTTCTGCATCAGAATTTAAAAAAGATAAAACAGTAACAACAATATCCAGGTTAGCAACTCCTTTAGCTGCTCCTTATGCAGTTTAATAGCTGATAAATGGTGAGGAAAACCCAAAGCTCCTCAGCTTTGGGAGGGCTAGCAGAATGAGGACAGCATGTCAGATGGTGGGGCTGAAAGCCTGGGAGAAGGGTGCAGGGTGGACACTGTGAGATGACAAGGTGGACAGAGGCCACCCAGGCCACTGAATGCAATGGGAGCTCCCAGGAATCGCTGCCTCATGGGGTGCCTTGGAGGCAGCACTAGAGGAAATCCAGCCCTCCTGGTGCTCTGCCCACCGGGCTGGTCAGCTCAGCACTGTCACCAGCCTCAGCACATCTGCTGCCTCACTTCCTTTTCCTGCCTGATGCTTATGATCTTGCTTTTATCCTTGGGCTTTAATGTTGAGATATATATTGCTGCTGCTCCTGAGCTCCCTCAGCAATGGTGATCTCTGCTTTCCATAGTCCAGCCTGAATTAACATCTGAATTAACATCTGCCTGTGAGAAAGGGGAAAAGTTCCAGAAAGGAGTGGGCTGGGAGGCCAAAGAGAGAAGAGAGGGTGAAATGGAGAAAGAAATATGGCATTTCCTATATATAAAAAAACCCTAAACACAAAAAATATGTCAATGTGACATTGAAGGTATGAATGCAAGAGGCCAGGTAATAAGAAGTTAGACTCCTCACTTTTGATCAAGTGATAAATAATAAATTAAATTACTAGGAGGCACTACCAAATGCCAAGTCTGTCTCATGTGACTTCTTTAATGGATTACGTTGGTATATGTAGTTGAGGTCAGGAGAAGAACCTCTCTGAGATTTCTGTTAACATTTCTTCTTTTCTCACCATCACTCTTTCTGCTTTTATTCTTACATTCTTCACATTTTCCTTTTGCTTGACAATAGTGGCACAGCACAGTGCTGAACCAATGCAAGGTACAAAAACAAGCACTCTGTCAGCTTTAGATAACTTGAGCTGGTTAATGAATGTCCAAGGTCTTCTACTGAGTGGCACAATGCTACCTGTGGCACTTGGATATTTTGGCTTCAACCTTGCTTTGGTTAAAGAGCTATTTACTTAGAAGAACAAAATGTTAGCAATTCTGTAAATATCACGTTAATTTCAAAGAGTGTAATTACTAAACATAAATTATACTCATAGTTGTTTAAGAAATTGCTTATACCTTAAGAGTAATTATACAGTGGTTATAATTTGTCTTGTTATAAAAATATATCAAGTATTTTACAGTGGATTCCCTCTTCATCGACAGCTATCACATTGTAGCGTCTGGGATACGGCATTCCCTCCACTCTGGTTGCCATTTAAATCTTTGCAATAATGAATGCTGCCATGGTACATGCAGCATTTCTCACACTGTGTGCCTGCCGTAGGATCCTTCACAGTATGTCAGACACGGTCCAGATGTTCCCAGCAGTGCTACATATAGGCAGTGTTGTGAGCAATAATAATGATTACTGGCTATGGCAGAACTGTGAAGGTGTTAATGGCACCTACCTCACTTAGAAGAATTACAAAAACCCAGTGGTATCATAGCAAGTGTGAGATTGTTATATATGGATTTCTTAATGATAATCTTCTGGAAAAACCTGACATATTGATGTCTTTTTTCATAGGGCATTTACACCACCCTATGCCATGCTGGAAGAAGTATGCAGTATAAATGCTGTTTGATTCAATAGGTTAGTTCTTAAGTTCTTCAGAATTTAAATAATTGTCTAGTAAATCTCATCTGTTATTCAGAGAAATTTCTATTGAATCCTGTTGGTTTCACCCCTATTACCTTCTCCAAGTTCCACTGCTTTTATGGTGAATCACCATGGGCTAAAAGGCCGAGTATAAAGAGCCAGAAATGAGACATTTTTCCAGGAGGAAAAATACATACACAGGATGTCCTTTCCAGGTGCTGAGTTAGGGGATTTCATTTTGCTTAGCTAAATTCCCCTCGCAGTTTCTACTAGGCACAAAATTTTTCTTTATGTGCTGTCATAAACTCCTCTTCTTGTTGTGCACTGCTAAATACTTACCTCTGACTGTAGGTTGTGTTTCAATGGTAAGTGGAGTCATATTTGTTTCTATTTCTTTATGTTTGTAAATGCTTTGGAGTCCTTCTCCATAAAAGGTGCTGCATAAAATGTAAACTATATTTTAATATTATAAGCACCATCACTTGCAGGGAAAGTTCTAAATATATTTCACTCTTGTGTAGTCTATCAAATTAATGTAATGATGAACATTAAGGCTTTTTATAAATCAGCTGAAGGATGCTAATATTTTTTTCTCTAAATCATGTAGAATTGCATAAAGCCAAATGCAGAGATATGACACAAAGTCTCACCATTGTTACCTCGCAGGTCTCTCAGGACAGGTGCACAGAGATGACTACAGGGCAACAGCTGTGCAAGTGACCTCTGTACTTCTGACCTACTTTACAATCCAGTTTGCATGAGTGGGAGAGAGAATTAGGACTCATGTTAGGTCCAAAAGCTGGATTTTACCCATCTGCTCATAAGATCTGTTCATATTCCAGGTATTTGTGTCTCTGATTCTGTGGAAATTGAGTCAGGAGGTGCTGTTCTTTCTTCTGAGTGACCCTTCTGAGTGAGCCATAATGTTCTCTTATATTCTGAGAATGAAATGACCTTCAGATCATCTCACCCTGGGCCACAGTTTCAGAAAGCCTATATTTTGGCTTTTCCTTGTGTAGAGTGCCACTAATGTTTACCCCCTTCCTCACTTCTTGCCATTTTGAGATCTGCATTGTGGACTGTGAATCAAAATCAGACACACACACGTGCTTCTAGGCAACCCATACTGAACATGCACTGGGCCTGTTCAGGTGACATAAATGGTGGGAAGCGGGGGGTAATGTTTTTGTTGGAGCTATTTGTATAGCTTTAGGGAGTAATTTCCTTGGGCTGTACACTGTACCATTATATACATAGTGTATATACATAGGTATAGAAAACACCATTGTAATGATATTATTTCCTCTGAACTGAACCTGGCAACATTAATTTTGCATTAACTTTTTTTTTTTGCAGTGGGAAGTTCTAGGATTTTTGTTGCTCTTGTGCTTGTTCTTACAAAAGTATGAAAAGACAGGCTGTGGTACTAGGTTTACAGTGTGGCCAGGAAGATGGCAGTAAAAGTCACCTCTGGAAATCTCTAGTAAAAGACAATTCTCAATGGTGAAGAGTTTTAGCCACCTTTCAATACCACGTTTGAGGCCTGCTGACAATGCAGAAGAGTGTCTTTGTGCTCTAGCAATTTTTCTTTTCTACCAAATCTCCTGTGAGCAAGTAGGAGTGACCCTCTCGCTAGAGCTTATGTTAAAGATTGTAGAGATGTTAGAGGTGGCAGAGATTATGCTGAAGGTGGTGAATGGCCCCAGAATGTTTGTGAGGGCCATGTGATAGCCATCCTGTTCCTATCAAGCTCATCTCCACATTCTTTGCTCTGGGGTCACATTTTTTACAGCTGTGCTTGGTGCAAGGTGGGGCAGATGGGGTGGATGGGGCTGTTTTAAGACAGTAAGATGTATAAGAAAGCCTGAGGAGCTGTACAGAAAGACGTGAAGAAGGCTCCTAGGGACTCGGGAGGAGTGCAAAATCTGTATTCTAAATAAAACGGGCTCTGAACTATTCTCCATTCCTATGGCCATGCGATATGGCACAGCTCACATCCATACACCTGGGCTCTCTCCACTTCCTTGTCCATCCAGGACAGTGTGGCTGTACCCAGGAGCAGTGCCTGGCTCATGGTGTCTCTTCAGTTGTGATGGGGAACTGCCTGGGAGAGCACTAGCTGGCATTGCTGCCATGCCTTGGGAGCAATTAAACGGTACAGACAGGAGTGAGCCAACACCTGAGCTCTGTTTTATTTACTGGTAAAGACATGGCTGAAGCAGTGCCAGGGAGCCCTCCTTAGCCTCTGCACAGGGGGATGGAGGGTTTAAGTTACTGAAAGTTCATGTGAGGGCTAAGATGTGAAGATGCTAAGAGCTCTTCGTGATGGGATATACTAAGGAAGCAGCAAATCTCCTGCAAGACTTTGGGGAAAGGGGTCACTGATAGCGTCGTGGTGCACTCTCACTCTTCTACCTCCTGTCCCAGAGCAATAAAACAGCAGCTGCCCAGCTGTGTGCTACACAAGTGCTTGTCATTCTTGAAATTTGTTAGCTGTTTTGTATGGTGGTGCGAACATCCACCTTATACGTGCCTGTTCCCTGCTATAAGGCCCCCCAATACAAAACAGACATCAACAAGTTGGAGAATGCTCAGCAGAGGGTCACTGAGATAGTCAGGACTGGAGCACCTACCCTGTGAGGAGAAGCTGAGGGACCAGGACTTGTTCAGTCTGGAGAGGAGATGGCTTTGGGGGAAACTAACAGCAGCCCCCCAGTACCTACGGGGAGCTCATCAAGATGATAGAGCCAGGCACTTTGCAGCAAGGTGGGAGGATGAGAGACAACAGGCATAAGTTGAAACAAGAGATGTTCAGACTGGATATAAGGAAAACTTTTTCCCCGTGAGGACAGTGGAGCAGTGGAACAGGCTGCCCAGGGAGGTTGTGCAGGCTCTGTCCTTGGAAGTTTTCAAGACCCAGCTGGATAAAACCCCAAGGAACCTGATTTGACCCATGGCTGAGCCTGGTTGGAGAAGGCATTTGAACTAGAAACCTTCTGAGGTCCCTTCTGACCTGAATTATCCTGTGATCCTACAGAAAATTTCTTCCTGGTAGAAGCCTGTAATACAAACTGGGCTGACAGTTATGGCTAAAAAGTTTGCCACATAATTTTTATAAAAAATGTTTTTTTCAGAATTGGGAAGGTTTCAGAATCATTTTACCTCTAAAAATCCCCTTTTGTGACCTCTCCAAACTTTCTGAAAAAAATTGTCTTGTGAGATGAAATGGAAACTGTTAGGAAATTGGTTTACATGGGAAGAGGGGGGCAGTCAGAAGAAAATCAAGCATTGGGTGCTCAGCAGGTACTAATTGGGTGGTTAGTTGTGAAGAAACTGCTTCCCCCAGGTACTGGGATAACGCAGCACAGAAATGACTTGAAATATGGATGTGACCCAATACTTCCCTTTTAATTCAATCTTTTTCCAGCCCATCGCTGGAATTTACACAACATTTTATTGACTATGGTATCAGAAGCTATCAATTTGCTGCAGCCTCATAAAAATAAAATAGTGATACAGAAGAGAAACTGCTGTGTCAGACACACTTCAGCTATTCCCAGCTTTCCTTGACCCCTTCATCTACCCTCTCATCATAAACATCACTATTCCGTTTGCCTCTTGCCTCTCTCAACCATTAAAACCGGGAAACAAAAACATAGCTCAGAAGCTGTTAATACAAGATCCAGAAACATGTCAAATATTCAGTGTCTGAAATATTTGTTGGCATCAACTAGTAGGAAGGAAGGAACAAACAAGCAAGCAAGCAAGCAAGAAAGAAAGCAAGCAGCATAAAAACAGGTGTGTCTGTGGGTTAGAGAGAGACTAAAGCAGGGCTATATATTCAAATTGGAGCAAGAGTGTTGTATCATACGATGATTGCTGTGGTAATTACCCATTTTAACACATATTAGTGCAAACAGCTGTGCAAAATCCATATAAATGGTAGAACATAAGTAATACACTTTAATTAAAAAATTACAAGGCTGTTTTTTTGAAGTGGGTAAATGTATTTTGCTTGTCTTGCTTGCTCCCTTATGATGTGAATATCTCTCAGACAGCAGTAGAAGGGGTGCACAGTAACAGTTTACCTCTTGGTTGAATTCCACATGTATTTAAAATACGTTGTTCTGGTGAGTTCAATGGTTTGTTTTGGAACAATACCCTCCTTTTGGCTCTGAAAATCATAGACCTTCTGCAATACATATGCTGTTTACTGTATCTTATGCATGGTCACCTGTCAAAGACAGAGCACTTAACAAAACATAAAATAGCTTGGGTTTTTGAGAATGATAATGCCTGTGTTGTGACCTTACAAGTGGCTCTGGTAAAATACAGGAGCTGCAGGTATTCAGACCAAAAATACGGTCCTGGGTGAGGGTGACTTGAAGCTCCCTTTGACTTGAAGCCATGAAGAGCCATGACGTATTGTTTTCCATGAAGAGACAAAAATGTTAGGACAAAATGAAAGACGAGACCCTAAAGGTGCATTTTTGTCATGACAGCCTGTGCCTGCTAACAACCCCAGTGTGGAGCCCCTGTTAACCTCATCGCTCAAATGTCGGGGCTTACAGGCTTCCCCAGGAAGTTTCAAGTCCTTTAGTACATGCATTTGCTGATGAGAATTGTTCCCTTAAGTATATTCCCGAAGAGATAAACTTTATGCTGTATGCCAACTTTATGATGTCATCAAAGTTCGGGTTTGAGGTACCTTACTGATTATCTATTAGGTGGAAGAAAAAGAATAAAACAACCAATTAAACAGTAGCTCTCATACATGTATCTTATCTAACCTGGTAATTGAAAAATGGCCCCCATTTTTCCCTCCCCCACCCATTTCCATGTAGCATTTCAAGAACTCTGTCCAAGAATATCACTATATGAAAAAAACCATCATCTCAAAATTATTAAAATCTCTGTGGGAATTCATGATTAATTTTAAGGCCTGGCAGATTAAAATACATTATTATGTACACTCTAGTGCATCCTTTCAGATATTTTCAGAATCTGATTTTGCTCTCTTGATACACACCAATGATTCTACATGTATCTAGTAGATTGCAAGGAATAGATTAGCATTAAAGAGGCAGTATTGTGTTGTTAGGTTGTTATGTGTAACTTGTGCTCATACATTAAGAAAAATGTAGCTGGCATTCCCTTGGACATGACCAGACCCCTTAAAAAAAGAGAGAATTATTAATAGCTGGTTGTAATGCATTTGTAGAGCACTTCTGAAATCTGACCTTTAGTACATTAACTGACTGTTTTTATCCAGCTCCCAGGCAGAGCGAGATCTGCAGTAGCCTGCTTAGGAAATGGAAATAATGGACTTATTAGTAGGACCTGTTAAACCTTCAATTCCTGAACAGAGTGTGTCTTCTACCTTTAGCACTGGATATAGCCTTGCAATGAATCTATGGCTCTAAACAGCAGAATTAACAGCATTTAGCTTCAAGAAGAAAGGAGAAATTTCTTTTTATTTGGGACAGACTGACTGTATTCATCTTTACTGCAAAGTCATTCATTTATGGTTTAACTTCATAAATGTTAAGGCCCAAAGAGACTATCTGGTCTGACATCACAGGCTGACTTCCTGCTGCTCAGTCATCCCCAGTCCTGAGCAAGCTGTGCCAGTGGTTCATTATCTTCCCTGCCAAAAATGAGCACCTTCACTGGTGTGAACTGATCTAGCTTCAGCCCACAGCAGCTGGGTCCTGTTGTGTTTCTGACTATACAAGTGAGGACTCATCTAGCATCAGTTTTCTCTCTATTATGCCATAGTCTCCTGTTTATACACCCAGACACCACACTGTGGGTGCAGGATCAGGCTGGAGCTCATGATCAGTTGACCAGTCATCATGATTCCCATCTTTTTCAGTGCTTCTGTTATGAAGATGTCCCCTCTTTTTGAAGTATCTTTCCCCTAGACTAGACTGCACATTTAGCTGTACTGAAATTATGTCGTTTGTGCCCATTTTACTAGCAGTCAGACCCTTCTGTAGTAGACATCTCTCCAGTTCATTATTTAACATGGCCCCAAATGTCATGTCATCTGCAAACTTTATCATGATTTTATGTTTTCTTCCATGTCACTGATAATGTTAAATGATATATAGCCAAGAACCAATCCCTGCAGAACCCCACTAGCAACAAGCACAGTCAGTGGTGATTCGTGTTTATAATTACATTTTGAGACATATCATTTAACCAGTTTTAATGCATTTAATGTGTGCCACATTGGTTTTGTATCGCTCTAGTGTGTTAATCAAAATGCTTTGAAGTACCAGGTCAAATACCTTACCAAAATCGATGTATACTACATCAATATCATTATCTACCAAATTAATATCTCATCAAAAATGTTAGGAAGTTAGGTTTACAAGATCTATTTTCTACAAACCCATGTTGATTGTCACTAATTATGTTACATTCTCTATTAATCAAGTCCTCTACCAACAATCCTACTTCAAAACCATGGATAGACATCAGACTGAGAGGCCTGTAGCTAGCTGGATCATCCTATTTACTTTTTTTCTAATCCTGGCACAACACTGCCTTTCTATTCCTCCTCTGCAACAACCAGATTGATTCAAAAATTATTGAAAATCAATGTTAACAATCTAAAGAGGTCCTTGCCTAGCTCTAATTAAAACATGTATTTGACCTGCTGATTTTAAATATCTAAACTTAGTAATTGCTGTTTAACATCAGCCTTACATATTGTTGAGAATGCTGGGAAATATTCCAGCAGTAGTTTCATATCATATGAATATAGATTTACTTTTTTCTCCAAATGCAAAAGAGAGATTTCTTGAATGCTTCCAACTTTTTATATTATAAGTGTTTATTCTACCATATCCATTTTGTTCTTATACCCTTCAGTTCGGGCCCTTTTTATTCTTCAAACTCTAAAAAGATCCTTCTTTTATTTTTCCTCTAACTCTATCTTGTAGATTTCTTCTTGGTGTCCACTAGCCTTATCAATCAGTTTTGTGTATTTCCCAGCTTCTAACATATGTTCACTGCTTTTGGCTTCCGATTTTTTTTACTTTTTTTTGGGGGGGGGGATTTATAGTTGTTTATATCTCCATACTTTCTTAGCCGATACAGCCTTTCTTCCGGATGTATGGAGGTGTGGATTTTGGGGGGAGGTATCTATTTCCCATACAGTTCACAGTTATCATTCAGGATTTCTGCTTAGTTTTTTTTTTCCTCTCCCAGCTTACATGGCTCAGTTGTTTTAGGTTGTGTAAAATACGCCCCTTTTAAAGCACCAGATACATGTATTGGGGGTTTAAGCTGTATTCTGTTATCACATAATAAATGTAGCCAACTTACAGTCCTGAGCAAGATTTTAGTTCAGATATAAATTTCTTTTTTTCTGTTAGATGAGTTCCAACATAACTTTTCCCATGTTGGATACAATAGGTTTGGGTGGTGGGTTTTTTGTTTGTTTTTCAGAAGTTCTGAAACATTCAGCTATGCTTTTAAAAAATTCTCAGGACATTTTAGTTCTGTCAGCAGCAGACTTCCTGCACATGTCACTCAGATTGAAGTCTGTCACTCTAATACAGCTTTTTTCCTCCTACATCTTATATATAGAAAGATGTTTAAGGAACTGGTCATCTTGTTCCCTTGTGTGATTTGGTGGTCCAGAGCAGATATCAAATGGCACTTCATCTTGCTCTTTATCTGATAGACCATTGATCCATAAGCATTTGAGAGCATTTCCTTCAGAGCTCTCAATGACTCAGAAGCAGATGTTGGTGTAGCTGATGCAGAGTGCTATTCTTTCTCTTCTTTTTGCTCATTTGATTCTTTCTAAATAAAAAAAGATGATTTTAGACTACCAGTTAGGAGGTTCTTTCGGCTCTGTTTCATAACAACCACTAGGTTAAATAAACGAGTTAAATATGTGATTTGATAACGGGACTGGGATATAAAATCCCAGATTCTGGTGCTGTTGATTCACAGAAGCATTTTCTCCATAGCTTTACTACTTACAGATTCAGGACATTCAGAAACCAGGGTGACTGAGCAAGGTGTGCTTTGTTATCATTTGGCAAAGACATAAGTAATAGCAAACTGCAAGACAATGCAGACTCAGGTTAAGTGAGTACAAGTCACACACAGTTTTATTTTCAGAAACGGCACCTTCTCTGAGTCTCTCCATTCCTGTTATCTGAAGATGGCAATACTGTAAGGCCTCTAAGGGAAGAGCACTGTAGAAATATAACTATGGGACCTGCCCCTGCAGCTTCAGCAGTGCCTTCTGAAAAATGTTCAATGTTGTCACCTACTATGAAGGTCAGGAGAGCTGATGACACTTAGCATCTTGCAGGATCTGACCTATTGCTAACTATTAAATTTTTTTTGCTTTCCATTACCTTGGGGATAAGTTATGCCTGTGACTTACTAGTGCAGCTCTGAAGGAAAGCTCTTCCTCCTCTGCCTTTCTCACTACCTGAGCCCTGAAGCTCAGCTGGGTAGCCCCAATATTTTGGATGATCCCCACTGCTAAGCAGACTGAAGGGAAAGGGTAGCTTCATATCCTCTCACCCCACTCAATGACCTGGTTGGCTGCACAGGTGAAAGGAGGGAGATAGCCTACACCTCTTCAATAGGAAAAATAATGTATGTATCCCTAGATAAGGGTTGGAGAGGGTATTCTGTGAGGCATTCAGCCTTGGGTTAGAATGAATTCATGAAACCCTGTTTGCTGCCCAGATCTGTATCTTGTGGCATTACGATAATTGTTAAAATTCAGACAAAACAGAGGGTTGATGGGTTGATGTAATATCCTATGCCACAGGGCTGGTCTCCTAACCAGCTCCCACAGGAGAACTAGAGAGTCAGGAAGAAAAAACAAAACGTTAGGGCAGTGATACAAGGTCAGACACAAGAAGGAAAACCAAATAAAATTAACAAACATGTAGTGGTTACTCCTTGGGAGATGTCCAAAGGTTTGCTTTTGAGCTGTACTGCAAATTAACTGCAAAGCTTGTTTTTTCTTTTTCTGCTATTGGGGATGTTAGAGAGATGTGGGACAGAGACTGAAGGAAAGCAAGAGGGACAGCTGAATGTAGTCAGTCACAGAGTGGAAATGAAGATTCGTGCAAGCATCGCATGATAACCTGACAATAAGGCTTAAAATCTCTTAGGTTTATAAAAAAATAATTCTGGCATTGGTGCATATTTAATCTGAAATATTTCGAAGATTTTCTTTCTTTCCTATTAAAAAAGTGAAAACTCAAATGTTTCAGTAGCAAGAACCCAAACAGTTTGCAGTCTGGATTTGTTCCTTCACAATTAAAATGGCTGAAATTTTTTTCTTGGGTAAAAAGCCCCAAAATAAAATACTGTACCAACTGCCTGCTGTATCTTCAGGACTTGCTCCACTTCAGGCAGATCACCTTTTCCTGCCAAACTTGTGAGATTTCATCTTCTCAAAGCAACCTGCATGGCCTACCTATGGGGCTGTGGCCAGGTACCATTATTTTGTGCTGCTGCTTTGCACCGAAATTGAACCTGTTTCATCTGCCGGGTGGAAAGAAAGAACTTTAAATATACAGGGTCTGCAGTGACTCAGTAGGTGCATTTAGTGCTTAGCATCTTAAGTATCTCCACAAGGAGTTTCATCCTGGATACTCATCTGTCAGTGACCCAAATGGACTAGAGAGCAGGGATTTGGGTATGGAGGAGGTCAGGGGGTGGAAGTTACAGCACTCATGTCAGGAGGTGATCAGAAAGCTGATGCTGTGCACTTTCCTGCTCCTCAGTGAACTGATTCACTTTGAATGGTTCATTTATTTATGTGACCATCTAGGGGGAAAAAGTCTTTAATTGCAGACTCCATAATGTGTTCTTCACATTAAATTCCAAAGTGCTGATTTCAGTTGATTCTGTTTAGAGGTCCATATAGTTTTGTTGGTGAGCTGTGCTCATTCTTTCACTCTTCTGGTTTTGGTGTCATTGTATTCTTTCAAACAGAGTAAATCACCTTTGGAAAGCAGCTAAATATTATTAAACCCTTTGTGCAGAGGAAAACGTATTTAGAAATTTTAAAAAAACTCTTGTAAGTTTGCCCCAGTACACAGAATGAAGGGATACAATATAACTAAATTTAGGAATAAGAAGTAAATTCCACATTTTGGAGAGATCACTTTCTTAAGCCCTTGTGCTCTTGGGGGAAGAGCTATTTTTAGGCAAAGGGAGATATATTTCCTTCTCTTCTCCTTAGCCAGTCTTGGATGCAGAGCTCAAGACTCGTTTCTCAGAGGCAGTCTGTGATTACTGTTTTGAAATTCTTCCCACGAAATCTTGAATATCCAGGAACTGTGCACTACTTTGTTTCCTCATCCCTCTTCCCACCCTCCAGCAAATTGTTTTCTGGACCCCCAAAACATTATCTTTACATGTCATTCCTCTGCTTTTGTTGTTGTTCTTACAATAACTTGGAACAACTGTGCAATAAGGCCACCAAAATACTTTCTCTTTTGCTGCAGTCAGAGATCAGTTTCCAGGAGAATGCAGAGAGATCTCCATGAGGACTAAAATGCAAAGACTGGTCTTGGAAGGTCAGATTTTCCAAATGTTAAGAGATTAGTTCTTTAGGAAACAAAATCCTACAAAGGATTGTTCTGACAGAAGGGTGTTCATTAACGAGTGGACTTGCTCACATCTCTTTTCCAGAAATCCAAATGTCATGTACGACACATAACCCAGTTCATAACCCAGGTATGAACTACATTTAACCCACTTTAGAGATGTTAAACTCAAGGATAAGAGAGAAAAAAAACAGAAAGGTGATTTTGTCATGCACCTCAAGATTTTAAAAGCATAATAACTGTACTTTTTAGATAGTCAGAATGTAGTGAACCATTGAAAGTGACCCAGTTCACTGAGCTGAGCTGAACAGATGGAATTCCACCCTTGCCATGCTTGGGCGACTCCTTGAACAATACAAAGTCCTCTTTCAAAATCCTCTCCACTGAGCTCCTTATCTCATGCACGTAACATTTGGGGATGTTCTGGTCACTTCTCAGTTCCACTCACCACATTTGGGGGTAGAGTAGGTGACAGACAGCACTGGGCTATTGCTTGGGGGTTTTGATCTGGGCTTTTAATACTTCTGCTGTTTTATTCCTGACCTCCCCCCAAAAAAATTACTGTATGGTCTTTATTTAATGGAAAATGTCTCACCAGACTGTAGCCCCTGAAATACAATGGTTATTTTTCTTTATTCATTTTACTCTCCTACCACCAAATGTCAACAAAACATATTCACTGCATGTTTGTCATTTCTAGCTAGCCCCCTCCTTTTCACAGGATAAACAAATGATAGACACAACTCCATATTTTTGTTAACCTTTTTATTAGCTTTTTCTCTAGAATATAGATCAGTTTCTAAAGAAGTCTGTTTTTCATTTAAAGACTGTCAAAGATGGCATTGCCAAAACAAAACATTTCTTTTCAAAGTATCTCTATGAAAATTTTTGATATTTTAAATAATATTTTATATGTTAGCCCAAATTTGTGAGCAGTTTGGATTTTCCCACCAAAAATGAAGCTCATCATTGAATTTAATATTTGCCCTTCCCCCATCTCAAGTTGCACTAACTAAAATTTCCATAAATGTCTCTAGGATCAAAGCATAGTGAGAGAGAGGGTTTTTTTTTTTAAATAAGTTTAAAGTTTATTTACTGAAAACTAGCTCTTAAGGAGCAACTCAGCCTTTCAATTTGATTTGACCTTAGTGAATAAGTTTTATCCAAATGCATGGAAAGAATGCTTTACTTGGTTTTCAGAGGCACTATTTAATTTACGTGTTTTCCAAATTTAATTGACTTTTTAATTTGCTTAAAAAATTTCCTTCATAAATGCAAACTTACAGAAAATATAGGAAAGGAAATATAAAATGAAATTAAAGAGGTGCAAAGTGTTACTTGTTTTCATTGTTACTGTTTTGCTAGTAAATCTGCAACATTTTTCTTTTTTTTTCTATCTAGTCAGCAAAAAGACCTCAATTTTTCTCACAGCCCTAACTTAGAGACTTGAGACAAGGGTGAATAAAAGAACATATATTATTCCTTTTCTATTTTCTGTGAATGTACATGAAATGACTTCCTAGCAATCAGGGTAATCTGGATACCCAGATGATACCCACCATATAAAAACTGGAAATACAGATGCCTTACATCTAGGAATAGTTGTTCACACCTGTGTAAAGAGCACATAAATTGCTACAAAATTAAAATGAGAGGGAGTGTTAAATCAGAGATCCAGAATCTTTTATGAGAAGCCATAGCAAAGGTCAAAAAAGTCACTCATTTGAGCCACTTTATCAGTTTCCAGATCTAAAGGTTTCATAGGGATAGTTATTTGGAGTTCCTAGTCTCCTCTGTCAACTTGCCCCATAAAACAATATAAAAACAGTGGTAGCTTATCCAAAGGTAGCAACCACAGCAAAACAAAACCCTTGTTACCTTTGACTTGAGCAAGTGAACTCAGTTATGATGGCGCCAAAATTATCTTCCTCAGCTGTCAATTTAGCTGTCATTCTGGGGTCTTGTCCTAACCCTTGCATGGCTTACTCTGCTCCCAGGCTTGGTGAACACCCTCAGCCCAGCCCCAGGGCTGACGGACAAGAACCACCAGGCACCACCTGGGAGCTGGCTGACAGCAGTAAAATGAGGGGGAAGATAAAGTAATTATGGGGATAGTAAGAATAAACATGGTCAGAAAACTGTCATCACTCCCTTTGCGGGGAGAGCAGAGAAAAATCAGGGCTAGAAGGCTGTGGGTAGGGTATTGATTTGCTGAATCAAGCTGAAACTGGCAGACAGAGACCTCCTCTTGGAGCCGTACTAATGCAAGTTCTGCTAATAATAACCCATCTGGGGTGCTGGCGCTCATGGGCTGGAGATGAGATGTGAGCTGGGTGAGACAGGCTTCAAGCTAAGTGCAGGAAGATATGCATGGAAAGACTGTAGGGCTTTAATCTTCCCGCATGCCTGAGTAGCTTAGAAAACTGGCTCCATTTCAGGTTCATTTTGAAATGCCCTTAGCAAGCTCTTCATTTCTCTTAGCTAGAAAAGTTTTAGGATCTCAGTGTTTTGTTTCTTCTGTAATAAACTGAGAGCTTATTGCTTACATATGACTTGGGAAGGGAAGGACCTGGGTGCTCTAGTACATCAAAGGGTGACTATGGAAAACCAACATGCTGAAACTATGCAACTTAGAACATATGAAGTCAGGTAGCTGTGGCACAGATAAAGAAATATTCATACCACTGCGCAAGGCAAGGGCAAAGCATTAGCTGAAATAATGAGCCATTGCAGATGATTAAATTCCAGAAAGAGGAACTTGGACTGGGCAGGTATAGTGAAGGTTTTGGGAGCCTTGTCAGGGGGCTGAAGATCCTTTTGTATGGGAGATCAGAAGATATTCTTTTGTGTAAAAAACAAAGTCTCTCAGGAGATATGATTCCTCCATGTCTGTGTATCCAGAAGGCAAGACAATCTAAAGACAATGTGTGTAAAGCAGACGTGGGTATAAGCTGGTCAGGGTGGTTCCTGTCCAACTATAAGATGGTTACGAACCATTGAAGAAAGCTCACTGCCTTCCTGTACAACCAGTGCAAGCAAAGTTAAGCAAAAGCTTGGTGGGTTGTTCTGAAGTGGTTCCACATGAGAATGGCCTCCCTGATCCAGGAAACATTCCACTCCAGCCCTTGAATAAAGAAGTCCACAGTCCTAGCTAGCACTTGGTGTTTGTCCTGGCGGAGAGGTCTAGAAAAGAGTTGATACGGAGCTAAAGTCTTCCCTCTTTTCCAAATCAGTGTGATGGCCCGTGAGAGAGGCAATGCAGACAAGGTTTTGTCACTACCTTTGCTGTAGCTGCTCTGCAGATGAAGGGCTGTTACTCAAATGTTGTTCACCAGCACTGTATTCACGAACATTTTTTAAGGCCCCTGAAGTCTGACTACATGATGATGGGCGACAGTAGAGATACCTGTAATCTAATTAAACCCAGTATGAATAGCAGTTGCTAATAACCTTAACAAAGTCCTTGGCATGTGGGCAAGTTCCTAGTTTCCTGGAAAGGTTTTAATCAACTCACAAAAGTCTCTGCTTCTCCTGTTCCACTTCTCTTAGTGTGCGTAATAGTCAGGTGAAAGTTAGCTCTGCTGCGTGCAAATGACTGCAGTCACAGCTGTAACTGCACTGTTCGCAGAGCCTCGGTCAGCAGCCCTTCCTAGAGCAAGCACTCAGTGCTGAGTCATGAGCACATCTGCTCTTTTTGGGGGGTTGGCAGAGGTACCTGCTGTATTACCTCCTGGCTGAACCAAGGAGGGAGATTAAACACAATGAGCTTATTGATCATCAAAAATAGTAACTCACAGGAGAGGAATTCTCCCCTGGTAGCTGGCAACTCTGACTATAACACACTGGAGGATGCTCCAGAGGCTAGACTGTGTTTATAACCATCCCCTGAACCCACAAAGCTTCTCCTGTTTGGGGCTGTCAGGGATTTATAAGCACTAGGAGGTCACACTGTAGCCATGTGGCAGGTCACAGTTGTGCCGCCGTACACTGCTCCATGGCAGAGCTGGGGGTAAAGCGGCCAGGCAGGACATTCGGACGCTGGGGAGTCTGGGGGAGCTGCCCAACTACCACCTCTCAGCCCTGGTTTTTGTGACCCACGGCACGGGATAACCAGCTATAACCCAGCTACCCTGCTCCATGTGGTCATTGAATAAGCGTGTCCTTGAAGCAGGCACCCTGAGGTCTGGGTGACAGGCATCATCTGCCTCCAGCAGTTGGCGAGGACGGGGGTTTGACTTGCTGGCTCATAACCCTTTGGATGGGCTATCCTAGCTGGAAAGGCCCTTCCTAGCTTTTCTCCCAGTAGGGAAAGCATTACACACGGCCCCTGCCAGCGGCTGCCCTGCTCATACGGGCAGCGAGGTGCTGCGTTAGCACTGGCCCTTCAGAGGGGGGCTACATGGGCAAGCAGCCCACCCCTTTCCAGAGCACCTGTCCCTCTTGGCAATTCTGCAAATTCTCTTCCAGAGGCAAATAATCATCACTAAGCCTCTGCCCCAGCCACAATGGCTTCTACTTAAGCACCTCCTTTGATCCAGGGGAAAGCTGGACAGGGAGAAACTATCCCCAGTATATTAATGCCTGACATGAGCCTAGTAAGTGTTATAATTAGGTGGCATTAATTAGTGCTGGAAGAGACTGTCTTTTTTTATACCAAGCCTTTGGTTAAATGACTGGAGCATAATACCTTTCTTGAGAAAATTCCATGTATATTTTCTTGTTTTACTAGTAGGGATTTTTAATCAGTTGAATGAACTTGTATGTACTAGTTAACTTTGCTGGAGTTTAGTGGTTGTATTTAAAGCAGATTTTATCCTAGAATGATATTAATTTGATAGGATCCCTGATCTGTAAAACCATTGGTTATCTTGGTCTCTCCTGATAAGAAAAAAAAAGTACCGAGGGTTTCCAGTTGGTGAGCACATTTGGGCAGAATCTTTCACACGTCACAAATTGCAGATGGGAGGCAGTGATCTCGAACATGCAGTCACATTGCGTGACCATCTGACACCTTCCATTTAGAAAAATAATACTTTCCTCACAGCATACGCTCCCTGCTGCAACCAGCACCAAAAATTATGCCTGGGAGAGCTGTTCCTCCTAGACTAAGGTCTTAAATATTTCTTAGGCTGCTTTTAAAAGATTCATGCAGCAGCACCACCTCACTCACATCCTGCTAAACCAGAGAAAATACTGAAATTCTTCCCCAGACGGTGTTAATCACAAAATAGCTGAAAAGAACAAAAGGGAGAAAAAGACAGCAGGAAAATTATATACTCACACTAGTGAGGTGAACAATGGAAGGTTCTTGTAGCAATTCAAACATGTCCACGTTAAACACTGAATGGAGTTATTTCCTATTGCTACCAGTTTCTCAGCTGTAGAGAAACCTACAACCGTGGGGAAGTTCAGCACCCTGGTTTGTGCATAATTCCTTTTGACAATGTTGTGCACTAACGTTCACTCATTTAAAATAATAATGACAATTTCAGGGGCTCCTTTGCTGTATATTTAGGTGTCAGCAGCAATAAAAAAATTCTTTAATGTTTATGGACACAGCCATGTGAATTTAAAGACTGGCATCACACACTAACCTACTGTGTCCTGTTTGTTATTATGTTCCAGTAGATATCAAGAATAAAAATTAATTGCCGCACATACTTTCTACCCTAATTAGAAGACTGGCTTGGCACCCATTTTTTAACACATGATATTATCAGCAGCAGGATAGTGGGGACTGAAATAGGAGGCAGCTCCTGCTGTCCTACCTGACCTTACCAAGTGTGGCTATCTTAAAGACGTGGCCATGGTTTCCCATCCGTCTGCTGAGCTGATGTGCCCCAGCAGCCAAGCCAGCCAAGCACCTAATTTCTGTGGAGTGCCTTCCTCCCCATGTCACGCAGTCATTATTTCAGGTCTGCAACAACCCGGGAGCTTTACTGCGGCAGGTGCCATACCCCAGGGCTGGAAAATCCCATTCCATTTGAGGCTGAATATCATTCTGGTGCTTCCATTTGGATGGCGGTAGTACAGGCTGATGCCATGTTTAGTAAACCTTGGTAGTTTGTGAAGGGTCTGATACAACCACGCAGGACATTAGATAAACACATATACCTATAAATCTATATCTAAATTCAGTTTCTGTGCCTCTGACTGCCACGAATTTCAATGAAGAAGGGGTGCCTGCATAGCTGCTAAAATGTGGGCATCTTCCTAGAGTGGGGCATTAGTTGACTGTCATATTGGTGAAATTAGCCAAACTGATACCAGTGCCAGGGCGAGTATCTCTCCCTCCTCTAGACAGGAATAAGCCTGCTGCTGCAGGTGGGATGTGAGCCCAACCTGCAAGGCTAAGTCAGGCCCAAGGTACTTCTAACCTCCTAGGAGATACTCCACCGGCCTCTGGGAGTTTTAAGGAGAGTTTTGTCTTGCAGCAGATTTCATAGCCCTTCAGTACCACAGACCCTGACCTGGCTGTCCCGCCTGTTTCAAAGCAGATCTTGTCCCTGCCGACGGGGAGCTCTCATCTCGCGCTCTCTTGCCCAGGCCTCCATAGACCTCCTTCCTCCTGGCGGCACCCTCTCCCATGGTGACTCTGCCTGTCAAGAAGACGTAATGCTGTAGCTGTGTGAAGACTTCGTGCTGCTTTCACAAGACATGTGTGATTTCTGGGCACAGTGCTACCCCCTTCCCTCCCTGCCAGCTGATTGCACAGGGCAGTGAGCAGGGTGAGGGAAGCGCACGCCTGGGAGAAGTCCCTGCCAGGCAAGAGTGGAGCATGCCATGCCTCTGGTGCTGAGGCTGTACAGTATATAGGTGGCATGTCTGCACCAGAACCTACGGACTAGAGACGTCCCATGAATTGAAGCTGTGAGGAGAGAGAAACACTGGCTCAGAGCAGACACAGCCAAAATCTAAGGCAGAATGAGCCTTCCTTCCCCCTCCCCATGGCGTCCCTTGCAGGAAGGTGCATGGGGAGACCCAGAGTGTGAATTGAATCTCCTCTGTGGCTGAGGGCAGCCTATATTATTTTGGGGCAAATGAATAGATAGCTGAACCCCCAGCTTTGCCCCCTTGAATCCCACTTTCCTGGTTTGTTAGCTTAAAGTTGCAACCTGCTGCTTATATCTCATCCTTGTGCCTGTCAGTAGTCATCTCTGTGTCTGGATCAGTAAGACTAAGCCAACTAGTGAACTTGTCTTATCTCCTTGCCGCAAACTTACATGCATTACCTATTCTTGGATACTTATAGTATTTATGCTTTTGCTAACCAGATTAGCTCAGGCATAGCAGAGCTCAGAACACAAACCCATCTCTTGGCATTAACTTAGCCTGGGCTGGATGTCATTTTACAGTAGTTGCACAAAAAGAGTAACTAGCAACAGCACTTGCAAATCACAGATTATATTGTATTGGTTTAGCTCATATTGTTTGCTTTAAATTTATATTGTGCTTTAAATGCCAGCCATTAAAATTATTAGGGCAAGGTTTGCCCTCAGTTTACAGCCCCTCTCCCCAGCAGCTCATAAGAGCAGCTTATTGTCTTGGTCTCTCTTTAGTTGTGCAGTAGAAGTCACAGAGAGTATCCAAACAGCTGTAAGACAGCCCAGAGCTCTTTCACTTGCAGACAAGATTTGCACTTAGAAATCCAGGTACAGAATCAAGCAAAGTGCATTAGAAAGCTGCATTTAACTTACTCAGCCTGATCCACGGCCTAAATCCATGACATCTCTCTGGGTGGAGTGATGCAAAAGGGACTAAGAATTAAAAAGGTTCACCTTGTCTTTGGCAATAGGTTATTCTGAGTTCTCATCTAAGCCTAAGGAAGAGCATTCATTTTTCAAGGGGACTATTTTATTAACGTATTCTTTTTGACTGTTGTTATCCTCTCTCATGTGCTGCTTTGCATTTTGCTAGTATGTCCTCACATGTAAAACATAGCTTTTAAATAGCTTCAGTCTTGCATACCCAGCTTTCTGTGGATCTTTCAGTGTGTGAAAACAAGATTTGTGGCAGAGAAGCTAATGCAGTCGTAAGCACAGAGATGCCAGAGACTCTTCTCCAGGGCCCTTAAATAGGTGAATATGATCTTATTCTGACTTGTGACAAATCCTGGTGGAGAAATGTCAGTAGTGTTTACACAGAAGCCTCTAGCTATCATGGACAGTGCAAAATTAACCTTTCCATCACCACTGCTGGGACAACAATACAGTTGCTGAGTTTTTCCAAAAAGAAGACAAAACAAGTAATGTGAGGATCAGGCAGACAGAAGAGAAGGAAGCAGGAGTAGATGTGTTGCCAAACACAGACCTGGAGAGCATAGCCCCTATGAAGCTGACCACACTTTGCAAGGTGTGACAAGCTGAACAAGACATGAGTTATTTGAGAGTCATACTGGGCAGTTATGCAGTCATGCCTGATGAGGTCAATACCAAAATTTGTCCAGAATTCTTCAGTGGAAGTTTGAACCAAAATCACCACTATGTTCCAAGCTCTCTTCTATCATTACATATGTGATGCTCATCTCTCAGCTTCCTTAGGATAGTTTAAGTGTGAGACAAAGTCAGACTGTCATTTCAGAAACCCGAAGTACACTTTGCCGTGCAACTCCCCAACTGCACAGTAACAGTGCACGTGATGATCTGCGGACATGAGGAGAGATGCAGGAGGAGTCAATAGGAGACAGCAGTGGAAAAGAAGCTAACATGATCCTCCCGTTAAAGGTCAAGACAACTATAGCATACATTGTATCACTACTGATGGCTGAAAAAGTCCATGAAAGACTCAGAAGCTCTGAAAGAGCAGGGAGTGGGTAGCTCGTGTGGAAAGAGCCGGGCAGATGGCAACGTGGCAAGAAGACACAAGGAGTGGAAAAGCACTAGCACTTCCCCAGGAAGAAGCATGGCAAAAAGGCATAGGAGAAAAAGGGATCTGGAGATTCGGTTGTAAGAGAACCAGTGGAGGTGTCTAAATGAGGAGAGCTGAAAGTGTCTCTGCAGGGGGAATACAGCAGATTACAGCTACAACAGTTTTCTACACAAGGTTAAGATAACAGAGGGAGGGAGGAGAGTGAAAAAGCAGATTTTTTTTGCTGAGACGTGATACAGATGAGAATTTTTTGTAACTGCAACAGCAGGAAAAACAGGAGCAAAGAATTGGATTTTAGGAGTGTCAAAGAGAGCAAAAAAGTGGAACTGGTCACTGCCTGGGCTCGGGAGAGGAGAGAGATGACACCGCAGATTTGTATAATGGGGAATTGCAAGAAGATGGCAGCAACCCAGGCACACTGTTGAAAAACTCCTCTGTTGCCTCATGCCTTTTGCTGGAGATGGAGATGGAGCTCTGTCAATAGCTTTGGCTGGAAACCGTGCTGGAAAACCACAAAGCTTTTCACTCTTTGCAGCAAGAGTAGTTTGCGAACTGTGTCACCCTCAGGTCAGGAGATACTGGGAGCAGAGGAAGGCAGGCACAAAACATGCAAACTTTGGGAGGCAGGAAGCTCTGTCTGCACCTGACATTCTGTTATTATTAACCAGAATAGCTATAAAGCCAAATTCTAGGAATAGGCCAGCTTTGAGCTTATGCATCACTATATGTATACACTTATAGGCTTTGTTGCTTTTTTGTAGGCTTTGTCTGGAGCAAAGGAGAGTGCTAGTGGTGACCAGGAAGCTGTGGTGTTCCCTGCACTGGTAACGGAAGGAAGTATTAACCAGGAAGAAATGGCTAAAAAGTCAGAGTTATTATCCTGGCTCTTTCAGAGACTTCATTACAGTATCAGCATCTTGCTTCTTCCAGATGTGCTGAGCAATTCTAGTTCCTGTGAAAGTCCAAGGCAGGTGCAGACATTTAGCTGCTTTGAAAATTATGAAATATCATACTCTTGTGTGAGCTTGGTCCTTAAATGCCATATGGACGTAACTGCCCTATGCTTCTTGACTCTGCAAATCAATGAAATATAACTATAATAGGCAGTTTAGACACAGCCTCTTTGTCTCAGCTCATGCTTTGGCAAAATTCAGGTACCCTGTTCACATAGTGGGTATGAAAGGGCATAAAGCTGTCATACCTGAAGCAAGAGGCATTGAAAAGCCAAAAAGTAGTGAGAAAAAAGAAAAATGGGGAGGGGGGGGATGTTCCTGAAAAAAAATGTGTGTAAGAAAAGTAGAATGAGCATATTAGGAAAAAAAAGTCCTACTGTCTTCCAAATTGCCTGTAAAGGGATGGAGAGGAGGGAGAGATAAGAGGCAATATGATGCCAGCACTATCTTGTTGCTTTCCGCTATGCACTTTTCACTCTCTGTGAAGATCCCTGCAGCACTGACCCTGCAGCGGGCAGGGCGGGCAACCCAGGCAGGAGCAGCCATCGTGGCACTGAAGCCTGCTGCAGGCAGGCAGGGCAGAGCACCACGGCCAGCCTCGGACTCAGCCTTTGCCTGCTGGCTGCTGCATGAACAGCGCTTTCCAACTGGACTTAGAAACTAATTCACTCTCACAGGTTCATTAAATTATGTGGTTGCTTATCAAAAATAGTCAACAAATCCAGCCAGCATTCCTTGTGTTATATCACGATTGCAGGAAAAAATAGGCAAAAATGTGTTATGCTGGGAACAGTAGGGGTCTGGTTGTTCTTTTCCAGATATACTTTTCTGCTTTAGGGCTTTGCTTTAGGTTTCAAATGCCCTTTCTAGAGAGAGAAACTGCAGTCCCATTCCTGAGGCTTTTGGGTATCCTGACTCCTCTCTCCTTGCATTTTGGTCACTGGCTGTGCTCCTCAGAGGCCATTTCATCATGTTGTAAGGTAAGACAAGGCTGTGACCCAGATTCTGGTCTCTTGGGTGCTGTGGCTCAGCTGCATATACTAATGTTGCTTGGGGTTTCACTATTTCCACCCTTCCTACTGTTCTTGTAAATTTGATTTCCCACTGCAACACATAAAGAGCAACAATTCATGCTCCGAGGCATCATCTCTCACCTCTTTGTTCTCATCCATGAGAAAACATCCCTTTTAAAAGCACCTTGCTTATATGTATTTGGCCTTTGTTCTGTTTTATATTATTTAATATGTTCATTTAATTTTTTCTTTGATTCTTTCTATAGGACCTTAGATAAACACAGAACACTAAACAGAACTGCTGTTACTTCCCAGGACAATAAAAGCTAAGGGTCAAATGAAGAAAGAAAACATCACTTCAAGGTAGGCCTATAAAATCTAGTATTCCTGCATTTCAGGGCCCGTGCAGGAGGCTGCAGTACAAATTTCCACGTAACAGCTGGTTGCCATGTCCTACAAACACTTCTCCTGAGGAAAGCACATTGTTAGGCATTTTAAGGCCAGTGCCGGATAAGGAAAATCAGCGCAAGAGGCAGTAGCAGAGGATCACGGAAATCCTGACCACAGAATGCCAGATAACAATAGGTTATATTCATGTGTTGTTCTGCATTTTTCACTGGCTCCTTATATGGCTTTGTAAAACAGGTTTGAGCAAAGTTCAAAGACTGTCTTTGTCCTTCTCCACTTGTTTACTCAAGGGCAAGCAACTGGAATTACATATACCCAGTGCTTGTCAACACAGAGAACAAATTCCTGCCTGCACCTTTTCCAGTTACCTAAGAGCCACGGAGAGTGAAACAAGCCTAATGCCAAGCACAGCATTTGAACAGTCCCCATCTTTGTGGTCAACAGACCCCAATTTGTGGTCAAATTATTTATTGTCATGAGAGCTAATAATGTTGAAGAGGAAACAGACAACACAGTGTTGAGCCCTTTGGTTATATTTAACAGGTATAAAGGATTTTAAAGGATTTATTTATTAACCTCAAAAGCTCCCTGCTTTTGGAATTTTCATTTTTATTTGGAATAAGAAGCGTTTTAAATATTCTGACATGTTTTCCAAAGAAATCACTTAACCCATCACAGAAAGGTAGTAATCTTGGGGCTAGAACACCACAGCTGGGAAATAATAGCTCATTGCTTTATTCAGAGTTTGGAAGGGGCATATGACCAGCTGATCCCATTTCAGCAAATCATCTCTATGCAAAGCTTGTGTCTATTTGTTGTTTCTTTCATAATAGCATCAGAGAGGCTTCTGAATATGTGCATCTGGCCCACACTAATATTTAAAAAAGGTTTTAAGGTTCCTGCCCAACACCTTTTATGTGTGAAATCCCTTTCTACATACAATTCAATAATATTTTTGTAAATATTTTTATTGTAATTCAGGTGGCCATAGCACAGGGAGCATTCAGAAGGATCCCACTCACTGGACCGAGTCGCTCGGGAGGGGTCGAATTCAACCCTCGGCATGCTTCAACAGCCCAGGCTGTGCCAAGCTTTCTTCTGCTTTTCCTCCTTGGAGCTGCCCTATGCTTGTGCATTAAAAGAAAACTGCAGCCACATTACTGAGGCCAGCAGCATGAAAGTACAGTGCAAGAAGCACTTGTCACCATGAATAAACATTGAAATGCATTTTTTTTTAAGTTGCTAATTTCACTTGGCATTTCTGAGCCTAGCACTGGAAACATCTATCTTCTTAAAAAGTGATGTCATTTGTGACACTAGTAGTATTAGAAGAGACTGCAAACGAGTTTTGAACCTGCTTTAATAATGATTTAACAACCAGGAAAGTAATCAATATTTTAAGGATAAATTTTCTACTGTGCCTTCAGCAGACTCCATTTGTGCCCATACAGAACTATGTCTGTGGATCTCCAGGTAAAAATACCTGAGCATGTATGTCAAAAACGTACATGTGAAATATTACACCTGCAACACTTAGTGCCCAACATGGAGTTTATATTCAGACCCGAATTAAAAATTCCTTCCTCTTTCCCCAGGCTGTGATAAACTCAATCCCATCTCTCTCTCTGATGAATTTGTAAATAAATCTTTATACTTTTTTGTTATTATATATTTTTGTGTTTAAAAACAGCAACAAATCTGGGGCTTTTTTGATATAGCATAATATCTAGCACAAGGTAATATCATTTCATTACTGATGGACTTGGATGACATTTGGATTTCACATCCTTGTCACAAAATGAGACTATGGCATTCTAAACTGCTTGGATAATTGATGTGCAGATACTTCAAAAAAATGGATAATCCAAACTGGCTGGTTTAAGAAGGAAAAAAACAAAAAGACTAAGAGCTCAGTTTTCTTCCTTTTTTAATGCTGGCTCATTCCATGGCTATGACACTGAAAGTGGAAACATTTGAAAAAAAATTTTTTTTTTTCTGCGTGAATTGTTCTTATGTAATTTCATTCCTACATAAGCAATAATTTTATAAGGTTATGTAATCATAGGCAAAGCTTCTGGAAATATCACATGCAAGTATGGAATCTATGTCCTTCCTTCTCAGG
This sequence comes from Apteryx mantelli, assembly GCF_036417845.1. Taxonomy (NCBI): domain Eukaryota; kingdom Metazoa; phylum Chordata; class Aves; order Apterygiformes; family Apterygidae; genus Apteryx; species Apteryx mantelli. The sequence goes on along the minus strand of NC_089979.1, from coordinate 30,470,289 downwards.
AGAGACAGTCCAGTATTTTCTAAAGTAAGTAGTAATTAGATTATCTGGATTATCTCGTTATTAGAATACCTATCTAATGGGGCATCATTTGTTTTACTGAAGAGTAGGTACTCTGAACTTTCCAAACTTGAGTCACTCAAAATCACAACTCCCTTCAAAAGTCTTGGTCCTGCAGCAAAATTCTATCTATGACCTCATTTTCCTAAGTTTTTTTTTAATATCACCCATAGCACTGTAGGATTTGACCCAAGACTGTTCCTACCAAAATACTGATGAAAATTTTTTCCACCTCTTTTCTCAAAATTAAAATCCTTGTGTGTATTATGCCAGCAAGAGTAATAGTTACATTTTCATTGTAGAGTACATGTAATATGCACATGCCTTTGGAAACTGATGCTGAGCCGACCTGGAGCTGAATGGGCCTCTTCTCAGTGGCAAGGCAGTTGGATTACACCACACAGGAGCTCATCTGAGCTTTAGTTCAAAACTTGGTGCCATATACAATAAAGTGTAAAAAGAACCACTCTTTTGCTTTTTTTTGGATCCTCTTCTTTTGGAGGTGGACCAGGTGTCATAAAATACAACTGGGGAAGCCAAGCCCACACGGACAAGCTTGTGCTGGGGGACCTTGCCATGCTGAGTGCCTGCAGTGGCCTGGGAAGGAGCAGAGCTGGCAGCACAGCCCCGGGGAGCTGACAAAGGTGGTGCCTTCAGATGCAGAGTAGAAATCTGGCCTGCTGCCCCGGTGCTGTTCTTCCAGCCATCAGGCCACATATTGGCACTCCTGGGCTATGGGCAGTGGAAAGATTCAGGTGAGACAGGAGGGAAGTCTGTGTTTGGTGTTGCATGGTTGCTTGTCTCTGTATGCTGGCCAGCTGTGTGAGGAAGTCACATAGGAAGAGAAGGGGTCCTTCGTCTCAATGACCAAGGTTAGGTGGCACGTCCGAGCAAGCGGGGCTGCTGATTTGGCAGCAGTGAATAGAGGAAGAAGATTGCAGAGGTGGTGATAGGTGGTGGGTAGAGTATGGAGGGAAATGGAGTCAGGCTGCAAGTGGCACCAAGCAAAAACTGACTGGGATTTTGCTTAAAGGATGTGCTACAGTAAAAGCTAGCTCAGACAGGGGGAGCTGAGACTGAAGTTAACAGTAAAAGAGTCCCAAAAAGCTAAACACTGTTTTCCTTTCCCTAGTCCTTACTCTGAATTTATCTCAGGTTTCATTTGAAACAGGAACGGTATGGAAGGGATTATCCTCTTCCTGACTACCCATTCTCCAACTTCCATTGATGCTCAGAAATCAGGCTATGCCCTGCTAGTCGTTCAAGATATTACTGACTTGGGGAACTTGTGTGCCCATATGTGCATGTGTGTGAGCAGGTAACTGAGACAGTCTGTACTTCCATCCCTAATGCAAAGTGCCAGCCCAATACTTCCAGCCTAACTTAAATTTGGAAACCTGTGAAGTAGAGCAAATGTTTTCTTGTGTGTGTTGCAGAGAGGCCCTTGTGGGAAGCACAAAGGATTAGGCAGGATGCTGAGGATATGAAGACAAATGTTTTGGTAGTCCACCTGAGTCGGTTTCCAGTCATTGAAGTGAGTGTCTGCTTGCATCCTTGCAAAGAAAAGCCTTCAAAACTGGAGGCAGGCAGGCAGTGGCCCGTGGAGAGGCTGATGGGGCTGCTGGGAGGTGTGAGTGGCCCCAGTGCATTGCGGCTGGCTGCAGCATGGTGCTGCTGCCCCGCCGTCCTGGCCACACTCAGATGGGAGCACTTAGATGGGAGATGCCTCAGGAATACCTGGGCACCAGGATGCTGAGGAAGCTTCAGCTTCCCACTGAGGGGAGCGATGCCAGGCCTAGGCTGTGCAAGCCCCACACAGAAAGGAGAGGCCAGATGAAAACCCTCTTGGAGCTCCACGCCGGGCTGGAGGGGCTAACCTAACACTGCGGTATGATATTCAATCAGCTGCTGACAGTGAAGACTTACTTGTCCTCCAAAAGCCCAAGAAGTTGTATTGAAATAAACCTGACAAAAACATTTTGCCGGAGCAGGTTTCCACAGGAAAATATTACCTCCATGACTTGGCATCTTCCCACAAAATATGCCTGGATGGTCTTCACTAGCCTTCCTACTTCATTTTCTGACTGTGTGAACCCACAGCCTCCCAAAGCTACTCATTTCCCCATGTTTCCTCAGTTTACCAAGGGAAACATCTGCAAAGCACTTTGTCAAACTATAAGTTTTAAAAAATTTCTCTACTGAAAGGAACAAAATAATAAAATACCATATCCTCACCTCAGCAAGCACCCTGCTTTTGGAATTTTCATTTTTATTTGGAATAAGAAGCGTTTTAAATATGTAAACAGCCCTGCATGATTTTATTGCCAACTGAGAGGCAAATGCGGATATTTTAGATGTCACAGTTCTTAATGGTATCTCTATCATGCATATGTCTTAGAAAAGAGGAGTATCATGTCACACAGATCTAGGGGTTCACTGCCGGGCAGAGAACACTGAGGAGAGGAGAAGAGCATTGGCTATGCAAACAGACCATTAATTACAGACTGCAAGGTTGGGGATGGGCTTTCCATAGTCTGACTTGGTGGAAGGTGTGCTCAGCCTTTGAAAGCCTAAGACGTACTAGAACAAGGGGTGACAAATGGTTTAATGATTACAGGATGGTACACCACGTCTGGATCCTTGGACTGACTGGACTCCTGACCTGTTGTATAACTGTAAGCAAATTCTTCTACTGTTCCAGTCCAAATCCTGCTGTCTGCATCCAGGCAAAACTGCCATTGTAATGTCTTGTCTTGACGAATGTTTTATGAGTAAGCACAATACTGCTGTCTCCTTTCTCTTGCCCACAGCAAGTTCTCCTGGCATCATAGTCCCCTGAGGGACAAAAACTGGATGTAGCATGTTTTGGTGACAGGTTCAGATCAAAAACATATCTGAATATCAGAGTATAGCAGTAGCGACCCACTTTCACTCCTTTATTTCCTCCTCTCATCCATGATTCTCGAAAATCACTTGCCTCCAGCATTGTCACTTCTTTAACTCCCAGACCAGATCTGCTGTGCCAGAGCACCCCATGACTCAGAGAGATCCAAAAAGCCTGAGCTTAGCAGCATGTCCACTGAACTGAGACAAATAAGATGAGCAGGTCAGTCTGACGAGCTAATCAGAACTCTCCTCTAGGAAAGATTATGCTTCCAGGACATACTCCACATATTGCAGAAAGCATGTGGAATAGAGCCAAGGCAGAGGCACCAACTCCAGCACAACCCATGTCCCCTCAGGCTTGCAGATCCTCAAGGATGGTTTGCCTTTTGACCTAATATTCAGAACCCTTAAAAGTACAAAATCTCTTCCCTTACCTTCCTTCTTAGCAGAGGAGTGCTTCTTATCCAATCAATTTCTCTATTTTATTTTGTGCAAACATGAGGGATTCTGCAGCTCCTGAAAAAACGTCTCCAAGTGTGTAAGACAAAGTTGGTACAGAACAGACTCTCTGAGATTCCTCACATCTCCTCCATATGAGCCCTTAAGGCCCCTATTTGTGAACCTAGTGAATCTTGGAAGGTTGCTTAGCTATGGCAGGACTGAAGTTATTAAATCACTTTTCTCTCTCAGACAGGAAGAACATATGTGACAGAAGACCTGAAGATAAGTCTACACAGCTTCATGAACATGATTTCAACTTCACATCCACTAATATGGCTGGAGGCAAATGTCCTCAAATTTGCTACTCATTGTCACTCTAATTTTTTTTTTCCCTTAGACACCCTACTGCATCTTTCTCAGTCCTGCAAGCACAACAAGAAGAGCTCTGTTGAAGGAGTAAATAAACCATTGATTTACAAGCTCATCTTTTCTGATGTGAGCTCCTCTTATCTAGACTTATTGTTTACTAGTAGCCTTGTTCAAATATCACAAATATAGGAAATTGGCTAAATGCCACTCTGGGATTGACCCACTATTCACACATAGCAGTGGTCATATCCATTACATGCACAGCTTAACCTTCAGTGGCTTTGGAAGAACAGCAGATAACCGACAAACTGGAGCCTCTCTCTGCCGTAATGCGTACAGATCCACAGCTCTAGCTACTTCCAACCTACAAATTTAAGAGCCCCTTTAAAAACAAAAAAATCACACAACCTTTCTAAGAAAAGCCATTAAATGAGGTAGTAAGATTTTGTTTTGCTTTGTTTCCCTTATGTTTTGTTTAGGACAATTAGTGCTCACTAAATCTCCACTTCAGGATTTTGAACCTTGGTATTTTGTTTTCAGTCACAAGTGAAACAGCCTTTTTTTAGTTCTATTCTTCTTTATAATATTTACATTGGACAGGAATAGTAAGAATTTGCAAATCAATACAGACATGCTAAGGGAAGTTCTGTAAGAAAAATAATGCAGTTCTTATCTGCAATGTGCTTTTGTAATAAGACTCTCCTGCCACTGTTTTTCACTTATGGTAGCACCAAATTCACAGGCAGGTTTAATGTTGAAAATAAATAAGCAGTGACTGTGTGTGTGTGTGTGTGTGGGGGGGGAGTATGGTAGATACTGGGGCAGATCGTCAGCTGGTGTAAATCAGCCTAGGTCCATTGACTTTAGTGGAACCATGCCAACTTACCCCAGCTGAGAATCTGATTATTGTTTTGCAAGTTCTTGCATTAAAGATAAGCATTCACATTCTGCTCTGTTAGACTGGTGTAAGCGGGAGCAACTTCAATGAAGTCTCTGGAGTCCTGCTAGATTTACATTACCTGGAGAGCAGAATTTAGTTCAAAATCTTACTGACTGTTAAAGCAGTTTTTACTGCTGCCACATTTAATATATTTCCTTTTCCTTAAAAAAAGGAAAAAGAAAAAACAAGGAAATATCAAGCTGTCATGGAAATTCTCAACTAAATCTTTTTTCTCTGATTCTCATTTCCAGGCTTTGTGCAAATAGTTTATTTGATTTGACACCTCCTGCACAAAAGGTTGCCCCTTCTGTTCTATCAAGGCTGGTATCAAGAAGAGAGAGAAAAAAAATGCACAGCTGGTAATACAGAGAACCCAAAAATATACAAAGATGTACCAGAGGGAATAGTCATCAACATAAAGTGAACAAGCACCCAGACTATTGATTACATGCTGCTCACAGAACACTAGGCATTTCTGCCAACTTCTTTCTACTCTTACACTGAGCTGCAGACAGCATGTTGTACTTTGCATCATCAGTTTTGATGAATAATGCACTGATAAACACTGCAGCCAATATTCTGGAGGAGCTGAGAAGCCAGATGTCATCTGGACCTCCGATAGTTTTAACCCTGGGTCTCTGACAGACACTGAAATAAACACTAGACATGCACCACAGAATGGGCAATTCTTAAGTGCAAGGTGAGGTACAATATTATACTGGCAGGCATATGAAAAATGAATGGATGCTGTAATTCTTTCGCAAACAACTTCAAGAGGTGCTGAAATGTTAAGAAAGTACCCTGGCACTAGCTGTTTGTGGGAAATATCTGCCAGGTGTATATCACTGTTTAGGTGGGGACACCCAAACAAAAGAAACCCTGCTGGCTGCCGCGGCTCAGACCTGCAAGGTGCTGCCCCCCTCCATTTTGAGAGAAGTGACTGGAGTGCTCAGCACGCGCAGCACCGTGCAGCATGGGGACCCCTTTTTGGAAGAAAGGAGGCATCCTTCCTGTGGCTGTGGTTTTGATGTATTAGGATGGCAATCAGCTGGGCATCTCAGTGATATTCAAGACCCTTTCTCTTCATGTGCAGCACTGCATAGCGATGTTTCTCAAGCCTTTAAATATCATTTGGTATTTCCCTTATATGTATGCTCAACAGTGAGGCCTGTTTTTTTTTCTTTTAAGCAATCTGCTTGTGGGCCCCCTAGGTCTCCCTGCTGCTACAGCCAGGGCTCAGGGGATCTCAAGGCCTGTGTGAGTTTCCAAAGTGAGCACATTTTAGTGAGTCCTAGCAGCACCTGCTACCTTTTAAAATCTCACAAGTCCTAGCAACATCATCAGTGAGGTTATGCAGCCTTGAAAGTCAGCTATTCTCCCCACCCATCTCAGTAATCCAAGGTCTCAGCATGCCACGCAAGAGACTAAAACTTACTTTTTTAATAAAGAAGGGAAAGATTCTACCTTCCCCAGGATTACAGAGTAAAGGGCTCATTGCTAACTCAAAATTCTGTTTAAGGAAGATCTGCTTACATAAAAAGCCAAATTAGGCTCTCAAAAGCTCAGTGTCTGCCTAAGCAATGGAAGAGTAGTTTCTCTCTGCTGGCACTGCAGCATTGCTAGGGTCAGGAAGCCCCCTCATGGTTTGCTCACCAGGAGGAGGCTTGTATTATTTGAAGCATCCTAAATGTTCTGTTTTATTTTACCTAGAGCATTTCCCAAGAGAACTGCATATAGAAAAGGATACATATGGCTTAAATATCTGGGAGAGTGTCTTCCCTTTATTTACTTCCTCCACTTTCTTTTGCACCTGAGTAGCCATTCTTGGCATAGATGGCAAATGTTCTAAGACATGCCCTACTCCCACATTGAGGGGAAATCCAAAAATAGGCAGTATGCTGCTCATAATGCTATTTCTTTTCCATTCAGCTTGTCAAATAACTGGCAAATATCAAGCATGAATAAGGACCTCTAAGAGGTATGAAGCAATCCAAGAAGAAAGCTGGCATGCACCTGGAAGTGGTTAAAAACAAAGTAGCAGATCAGGAGACTCTTACACAGATAAGGGGTAAGCTGTAAAAAGACAGAGGCAGTGACTATAGTGGAATTTCAATTACACTGACATTGATGGGCATAGCAGTAGTGGAGTCATTAAGGATGGATGCATGTTTCTAAGTGTGGTACCAAAGTGTTTTTTCAGTTTGAGGAGCAATCAGCAAGACCAGGGGCTATTTTGGACTTAGTCCAAGGAAATGAAACTAGGTGAAATGAATAATATGGAAGATAATAAACCTTAGAGCTAGGTTATAATATCATCAAATTGGAAACACTTCTGAGAATATTTCTGAATGGTTATAAAAGTACAATAATTTTGAGGATGGAATGAGTTGAAGAAAGTTGATTGGAATCAACTGTTTGTGGACAATAATGGAAAAGCATGCAGTATTTAAGAAATGCAGGGACTGCTATTTCTATTCAGTGTATTAGAATCAAAGTCAAAATGATAACAAAAACAAGCTAATGTGGCCTCAACAAAATGTAATAAAGGTATCAAAATGCTTTCCTTATTTAAAAGGCCAGGCATCCTTGAAAAATGGGAAGGTTTGGCAGTTTTAAAATGAATGAGAACAACATCAAGAGAATACCAACAATGAATAATATCCATTAAATATTTCAATCAAGACTGAAGCCAAGTTGTTCAAGTGTATGCATGCAATGTAAATGGTAAAGAAGAAGAAGAAAAAAAGAAAGATGATAATGAAACATGGAGCACTCGTTCATATCTATTTCCACAAATTAAAGGACCAGTGTTCAGGCTTTCATTCAGGTGGCAGTTGCAGTGGCTTCAGCAGAGTGCTGGTACAAGCCAAGGCTATTCGGACAGGCACTGAAGGCAGGAGTGGGTCCTTAAGGAAGCTCAAGGCTGCCGGAATCCAGGGTAACCATTCCTATAAAATAGGAGTCTGATCCCCTTCTTGCGTTGTCGAAGGCCATTTGAAAGTGGCTACCTAAGAACCAGAGCGTGATCTACCCTGGCAACAAGGTGGTTATTTTCACTTGCCACAACAACTTGGAAGATCCAAGCAGAAGAAGAACATCTTGATCCACATAAATTACTCAAAGGGCATGGTCAGATGATCAGAGAAGTGGTCCAAGCACATCTGTTTTATTTTGCAGAGAACAACCTAGCACACATGTGGCTACTCTCGGCTGACAAAGCAGCAGCTTCCAACTGAGACGGGGCAGCAACTTCTCAAAGTAAGCTAACTCATTCGTTTGCAGTTTACCTGTTTTCAGCTGCCACGTCTGAGCAAACTGTCAGTTTCTTCTCCTGAATGCCACAATTTGTGATACCAGGGAGGACTCTGAGAGCAGTTTTAATTCTGCTCAACTAGTGGCATATGGGCCAGAGCCGCCTGGCTAAATCTTGCCTTGGCTAGTAAGAGAAAGGAAACCAAAGGCATCGCCTAATAAGAGTCTCTGCAAAGGGACAGACAGACGGCAGAAGATTGTGCAAACAAGACACTGCATGGTGGGCAAGGGGACGGCAGAAGATTGTGCAAACAAGACACTGCATGGTGGGCAAGGGGAATGTGCTGAGGAAAGTACTTTGCCTCTTCTTGGGGAGAAACAGGATGTCCTTGGTTGGAGCTTGCTGCAGTCAGCAACGAGCCTAGCCAGGCAGAGACAGGGCTCACCATGCCTGGCTGAGCAGCAGTTCATACCCCTGTAGGGATGTTGTTCAGCTGGCAGCGTCTCCCGCTGCTGTCCTGAGCACTGTGACAGAGCTTGCTGCTTCTCTCAGGGAAAGAGGTGCCAGAGCCTCCCTCCTCCCTTCCCCACAGCCCTCTATTTTTCAGTCCAGATCACAAGCCAGACATGCCATGATATGACCAATGAAGCCTGGCTCCAGACTTCTCCAGTGTCCAGAAAGGTTTGAATTACCTCTTTCAGTTCAACCTTGCAAAGTGGGCAGCCCAAGGTCCCAGGGTGTTTTCCATATCCCAGATTTCAAACTAGGCCCAATTTCTAGCACCCAAGCTCCAATAAAACTCTTCTGATTTGCAAGTATGCTTAAGCTGAAGATAAAATACTGAGTTTTCTTATGCTGGACTGATGACTCACAAACAGTCTCAAAGCCTTAGAAAGGACCAATTTAAGTGACTTTTTTTCTTCAGCTATGAATTTTATGCTCTGTTTTCACTAGATACCTTCAGAACACAAGACTGAAAATGGGAAAAGGGCTTTTTGGAAACACACCGGTTGTCACATCAGTGAACTTCCAGCAAAATGCTGAAATCACATGGGGATGAATACTGAGGACAGTTGGTTTCTGGTTTTCACAGTTTGAAGAAATTTTACTGGCTGAAATATATTAAGCCCAATAATTGTATATTAAGCTCCACTGTGAGTCAGGTTCCCACAGTGGAGGCCAAAGCGAGAAACAGACTGGGAAGGATCATGGCTATTTTCTGGACCATACTGCCACCATGGGAATTAGGAACAATATTGTATTCAACAGAGTCTTACACAGAAGTAAAATGGTACAGGTCAGAGAGGAATTAGGCACTTAACCTGTGGAGTGGCAGAAATCGTGTATTTGGCTTCAAAGAGAAAGATGAAAAACAGTTGATTTTTTCCAGTTACATGTTGCAAAAATGAACCCAGCTCAAATTAGGTTTACCGAGTGACCCAAGTTGTAGATGGGGACCTTGCAGTTTTGGGCTGGGGTATTAAAGGCATCCAAACATCAGCAATAGTGTTCCCTTGAGGGATTTCACTCATCACTGAGACTCCTTGGCTCCTAACCGACCCCTGATCATGGTGGGAGAGGAGAGCTCTGATTGGAACTGGAGTATATTGCATGAATCCTCTCTCCCTCGAACATTTTGGCATCCACCAAGCACCAAGCGTCCCCCAGCTCCCACAGCAGACTGCCTCTCCCTGCAGCTGCTGCAGGACTGATTTACATGTCCTGCTGGCACTTGCGGGCACCCTACTAGCCTTTACTGTAATCTGATCTGAGGAGGTGGTTCACACTGTTCACAAAAATCACAAAATTTAGTGGAAATTTCAGGCCTGTGATAACGATCCAAATTTCCATGAGCCCATAAACCACTCTAAAAAATTAGTGGGGAGAGTGCAAGACCATGCATACCTGTGCAGAATTACTTGTCGACTAGGCAGGGAAGCAGAGAGGAGGATGTAGGAGGAGCAGGAACAAGTGCAACAGCAGCAATAATGCCTGGGCTACATCTTTGTTGCTAGAATTTCAGAACTATGGGTGCACAAACATCTCTTTCCAGAGAATTTTTTTTTTTTTTAAGTGAAGTCTGGAGGAAATGAGTTTGATGGTGATCCACAAAACCCTGGGAAGCTCAAATCAGGGTCTCCCTCCTTTCTCCAAGCACCCCAATTAAGTGAAGAACAAAGAAAGGATTGCACAAGCATAGGAACCAGAGTAAATTTTGTCTAAAAAATCATACCACGCAGCCTGACTGAGGAGCAGGGTGAGCCCCAGCCTTTGTGACGGTAGAACCTGCCACATATTTGCACTGGGTAATGAGCTCAGAGGAGGAGATTTAAAAGAAGACTTTGCATTGTTTCTGGAGTCTCTCAAGCATGGGGAGGGTGGAATTCCATCTGTTCACTTCAGCTCGGTTCAGTGAGCTGGTTCACTTTTAATGGTTCACTAGGCTGTGACACTTAGTAGAAATTATGGTAAATGTTTTTTAAAACCTTTACATTATCATTTAAGAAGCTGCATGACAAGATCACTGAAAAGCTAACCCTTTGATCTCTGCCTCTTGTGAGTTTTTTTGTCTGATAATGGAGACAATGTAGCATGTACCATTGAGGCTGGATAATGTGTTGGTGTGCTTATATTCATTTTGCCTGCTATCTTAATGGCATCCTATATGGGTGTTTTTTTTCATGCAACTACAAAAAAACACAGATTATTGCACTCAAAATCTGTAGTCACCTTAGCAGTTCCCATATAGCTCTTCATATATGAGGAGAGGTGATAAACAGCTCCTATGCCAGCTCAGATAGGAAGCACCCTATGTTACTGATCAGGTGGAATTCCACTTGGTCTGCTTGAGTGACTCTTTGAACAATGTAAATCATTAAGTAAAGTCTTTGCAGTGGTGCAGAAAGGTGATGGGGGAAGGGAGCGCTATATCTGGTGCTTGTTCAATGCAGTTTCACAGGAAGTCTGTCTATTTTCCATAAACCTTTGAGGAAGACCAAGTGGTGGTAACTTTTCAAGTTAAATTTGACTTGAAAAGCATGAACAGAAAGTCACCATAAATTCTTACACATTTCTGGGTTTAATCAGCATTTAGGATTCTTTTCTACCTACCTTTGCTCCTTACCATCACAATTTTCAGCACTTTTCTTGTATAAATCTGTTTTTTTCCATCTGGAGGAAAGTCTATGGAGTATTTGCAAAGCTTGTAGCAACCATTTGGATGTCTTCACTGCTGTAGGAATGGGCCCTATAAGGACCAGCAGAAAATTTATCTTTTTGCACAGAGGAAGGAAAACACACACAAATGAACTCAAACTCCCCAGAGATCCATGTTTTGCAAAGCTTTCTGCTGCCTTTGCTCTAGTCAAAGGGAATGATGTGCAGCTTCCCCAAGCAGACCACCCCCATCAAAGACACTGCGCAGGGGGAATGTCTGGAAAGTGGGCAGTGTGAAAAGCAAAGCACAGGTACAGATCCCAGCCTTTAGAGCTCACTCCCACCTTTGCCAGCATTCAACAATTCATTACTTTAGCCTGGTGCTAGGCAACAGATATAAAGTGCAGATTCAGATCAATTTTTTTTCCTTTATATCTGGATTTGTCCTGACCCAGGGCATGGGTTTAGGCATGAGTTCAAGCCCATCTCTATATGAACACATTCTATAGGAAATGGAAATCTCAAAGGTATAAATTTTGAACTGGGACAGTGTGCATACCATCAGCTTCATTATGTTCAGATTTCACTGAAGATCATGGATAGCACACTTTACATATAGGATTTCAGGCATCATGAAGGAAAACTCTGAAGTAAAATGTAGTTAAATGACACCAGCAAGTTCTTGCTACAGTTGTCTCCTGCGTTGGACGTCTCTCTGAAAAATGCTCTGTCGCTTTCCTCCTGCAAAGTAGAATCTACCCAAAGAGCAGAAGAAAACTCAGATCATTTAGGGAAAGGCTGATAACCATAGCTGAGAAGAGACAGGGAAAAGAATACCAAGAGAGGAAGAGGGAGAAAGAAGCAAGGACTTCAGCTGAATTTCAGTTGGAAGAATATGATACTTTGGACAAGCTAGTGATAATCAAGAGGAAAGGAGGAGATCTTTTTGAAGTAAAAGGGCTGGCTGGGATCCCAGCTGCAGGTAGCTTCATATTGTCCCCTCTAGCTGCCGGTTTGAGTTTTGTCCTTGAGAATGTGCCTGACATCTAAACCAGCATAAAAAATTAAGCAAAAGCAAACAGCTAAATACTGACACCACAGATGAGTTTTCCATTGTTCCAGCATCTTCTATGCACTGCACAGTGCCGGTGACCCGAGACCACCCACGCAGCTTAGGAGTGTCCCAGGCTGGGGAAGCCCTCAGACCTCTCGGACGTTGGTTGCCTCTGCCTATCTCTGACTTGTCTCAAACAGAGGCACTAACAAAATCTCCCACCCCTCCTCAACTCTGTGATGAAATATAAGTCCAAATATTTCCTTTCAAGTACTGGCCAAGTCCCAGTCTTCTTTTTTCTCTTGTAGATTTACAGAAGTTCATTTGAACTCCAATGTCATTGCAGCACAGTGGCCAGTGCATGCTTTATGCTGTGGGGACATGCTACCTCTCAGTCTAAAAGTGGAGGAATCCTTCCTGCAGAAATATCCATATCTCATGAAGCTGGAAAAGCATAGCCAATATAAAGCAAATAAATCTATCTTCATGTGGACTTTGACTGGTATCAAACTGGCTCATTTATTGCCACAACTCTTTGCTGGGAGATTTTTGTTCTGCTGTAGAGCTGCTAAATTCCCCTTGAGTGCTATTAGTGTTGCTGCTTTTTATGTCTCTCTCCATGACACTACTCAATGCAAGTTATAATTAACTCAGACGAAGTAGAAAAAGACGGACTCTCTCTGTATAAGAGGAGGTGGGTACAGAACAGGAAAAGATAATGCCAAATAACATGGGCTTTCTATTAACCCCAAAATACTTGGGCCTTGGTTATTTTTAGACCTCACCTTTCAACTGAGAGGCAGACCAAAGTCTGTTGTCAGCTACAAATTATGGCAATTTGGATTGATTTTCAGGGCTGAGGGGACACTTGAATGATATGTAGACCTTTGTACTGGCCTTTTGCACAAGGCTGGGTTTTAGCCCTGGAAAAACAACAGAATTCATCTCTGGCTGAGATCCCAGTGCCAAAGGTGAAAATGTAGCTCTTCTCCAGTAACACTGGACAATCCTGAGAGTAATTTATTGCTTAACCATTTAAGATTTAAATGCCAAATGCAGGAGCAATCATGCCTCCTGTAGATTCCCACATTTGTGCATATACACACAAGCTGGAGGGCTATTATGGAACTGAGTCATGCAAAGGCAGGCTGAGAGAGGGGAGCATAGCTTTTTAGAAGATGCATACACTTAAATATGATCCTGGCTACTTTGCTTCTCTTTTTTCAAGCACTGAATTGTGGAAGAAGAATCAGCTAGCAAAACTAGCAAACTAATGAACACATCACAGATGCTTTGGGCACAGAAATTGTTTCCCTAGTAGCAAATAGTGAATGTTTATAGGACCTTAGTGATCAGCTCACAGAATTCTTGGAAGTCGACAAGAAAAAATAAAGTGTCCTGAGAAGTTTACTGACTTTGGCCTCTCTCCTGCAGGTACCTACAGTCATAAGTAACTTTATACAGCTGATTAAACCTACCAAGTTCAGCAGGACCACTCATATGTGCACATTACTCACCTGGGTCTCCGTAATGTAAGCTCACAATCTAAATAGTTCATACTTTTGAACTATTCAAAAGTGAATTTCTGAACCAAGAAGCCATTTGAATAACTAGTGTGCTATTTTAATCTGCATTCTAATTTGAAAACTCATTATTATTTACATGATAAACATAAATGGTGCATTTGGAGTTGTTATGGTCCATCATGTAAATCTGCATTTAAGCATTATGAAAAAGAGGATTTGTGACTCAGTAGATCATATTAGCTTTAAAGCAGCTATTCCTGTTGATCAAATCTATTTTCTCACTGCCCAATGTGCAGCAAGTCCATGTGATAAAAAATCCTTATGACACATTTACTGCTGTGTGAAATGATATGGTCATTTTTAATTTCTTTGTATTTTTCCTGTAATACTCTAAGCTGCTTGGCATTTTCAGAGTAGGACAGCAGTCTTACTCTAGGTGGCCCTAGTTAGAGCTCAGCCAGACTACAGTGCGTGACAGGCTCCCATAGATTTAACAAAGGTTCCCACAGATATTTCCCCCCTCACTCAGGGATGCCTGGGACACTCTCTGGGCATGTCCTCCTCACGAAAAAGGTATCATCAGCTCTATATACTGCTTCCCTGGCCAGAAAACCTCAGCTTCTTACTCTTATTTCCTCCTATTTTGGGCCATTATCTCACTGATCCATTGTACTTCATTATCGCACTAACCTGGTAGCATTTATAGCTGACATCCCCTCCCAGCAGAAGTTTTTCCAAGCAGATTCAGTAGGAACAAATGTGGCGGTCTCTGGTAAGCAGTGCTCTCTGCGGCTGCGGCAGCTCAGCACTCCTGAGCACTCCGATAACCACCAGGTCTGCTCTGCCATGGGAACAGGTAGTCAGAGGCAGACTCATTTTTCCTTCCGTTCCTCAGGTTGGCAGTCCCACACAGACAGATGAAGGTATCTCCCGAATGCAGGAAAAGGTCTCTACAGCTGGTGCTGTAGGGAGAGGCAATAGCTCTTCTGTCTTGTGCATGGCAGTACATGCTTTCCTTGCTTCACACTGGGCCAAAAGGACAAATTTCAGTCTTCTCGCTACTCCTGTCAAAGCTGCATCAAAAGCGTGTGTATTCAGAAAGGGCTGAAAACGTTAACCAGAGAGATCAGCCTTAGCATTTTCTCATGAGCTGGAAATTAATTTCTTTGTTGTTTCCACCCCAAGTGCAATCAAAAGATATCCACAATTATTGCAACTTTACTTTTGTAGCATGAAGTTTTAGGACTGTTAATGAGCTAAGGTTTTTAGGATATTCTTAACTGACACAATTTTGTACATATTCTCTACGTGTGCTTGGCAGGGAGATAGATACGGAGGCAAATTTTCGTCCCCTTGGCCTCCTGCAGTAGAGGTACTCTGTATTCTTTTCACTCTCTCCACTTTAGTGACATTTTTAAGGCTTGTTTTGCCAAGGAAGAGGAAGGAAACTTCAGCCCAGATCATCAATGATTTCTAGAAACCAATACATTTAAGAAAGCCAACCCTTTGTTATTAAAACTGACATTATCCTTACAAGGCCCCAAAGGTCGCTGCATTAGCCAGAGCTTGTCTAAGACCCCCACAAATACTGCTTCCCCCTCCTTGGGTAGGACACCAAGCAGTGGCATGCCAACCCCAAGTGCAGCTGCATGTTACAGACCTTCTTGGGTGCAATTGATAGTGATTTGAAACCAGGAGATGAGTCAGGGAGAATGAAAGGAACAGGCAAACTATAAGACAAATGAAACTGCAAAATAAGGGTAACATTCCACCTAGCAGATGTTCTATATTCCTCCAATCTTGTTACCTTTGTTTAAATGTTTGAATCAATGCTCTTAGTTTAATAAGCAAAGCAGACGCAAGATTTACAGCTAAGTGTTAGGAGTGAATGTCAAGGCACAGAGAGCGATCTGCATGTCTCCCGGGACTGTGGTTTTTGGTCCAGGATGAGAAACCTGTTGATGGAATTGTTTCCAGATTATATCCCACTGGCCCTGATTACCTTGATGTTGGGGAAGTGTCTCGAGGGACGTAAATTGCCTAGAATCATTTGCAACAGCTGCCAGGAACTGCGATTCTCTGTTATTACAAAAGCAATCTCCCTTCCTGGGAATTTGATTTGCAAAAATAGAAGAATTAACAGAAATAGAAAGAAAGATTTAAAATACGATCAGTTTCCAAAAACTAGGGACCCCATGCTGCTACCCTTTTTTCACACTGGTATCCCTCATGAAATCAAATGGGAATAATTATAGAAGCAACTGTCACAAGATGGTACACACTTATGAAAAACAAATTTCTCCCTTGATTTTAGGCAGGTGTCAGTCAATATTTCTTGCAGAAGAAATCTCTCTTTTAAGCTTAGCATATTTTCTGGAACAATGGATATTGAATTGTGTCTGTTAATATAATCACTTGACATCTACCGTTTTGTGTATTTCGTGTTCCAGTGAAACCTTCTCTGTATCACTAATGAAATAATTTTTTTATGTTCTCAATAATCATTATTCTCTTTAATGAAAAGTTAGGACAGATCCTTCAGTCCTTACATGTGGGAATAATTTCTACCCTCACATTACTTTCTTGAGTAACTTAAGCTGACTTGAGCGAATTAAAGTTTTGTAGGGATGGATTGTTCATAACTTAAGTGCTAATTGACATCTATTTCAGAACATGACATTCCAGAATAAACCTTACTTTAAGACATTAATGTAATTATGGTTTTTATAACAATTGGTATAATTATGTTTTTGGTAATAACTAATAACTCACTGTAGTGGAAGGTAACGTTATGTTTCCTGCCAGCTGCCTTCAAAAATTCTTTGTCAGAGACAGTGAGAAAATCTGTCCTGACTCACATAAAGCATCTCCCACAAACATTGTGGTGTAAAAGAACATGAGACTTCTGTCTTTTAATTTTGAGGCACAACTAATTCAGCAGACTAATTCTCGTGCTTGAAAATTTTAGAATTCTTTCCTAGTGTCACAAACAAAACAAATTGTTTCATTTCAATGCCTTTGCATCGGAAAAAGAGTCAGGTCCAGATGCAGTAGTCAGTCTAAGAAGTGATTAATAGCTAAAGTGAGCTGCTAGTACTTTATTTCCTATCCCTTGCTCTGCCTCCTCTTTAACACTCAGGCAACTGTCAGAAATGGACCTAGCTATTGCAGATGACAAGAGGTAAATGCCTTCGTGTTGTCCTCCAAAGGTTAAGGTTTACCAACCTCTGTTGGAAGCCACAATCTCCAATAACCATTAATCCACTAAACTCCAGTACGAGTGAGCATATTTATGGCTGCAGTCACTAAAGGGTGAAATAAAGATTAGTTTTTAGTTAGGAACGCAAAGCTTTTTAGATCAATACAAACCCACTGCTGAAATCAATCTAAAGTTTGGAATTTTTAAGTAAAGATTTACTGGGCTTCCTTGTACAGTTAATTTTCCAAAGGGGGAATAGTCTCAGCAATGTTACATAGTAATCAAATTGAGTAAACACTAGTCAGTTCATAAACTGACCTCAGTTATGCACATAGCAAATGACTGTACAGCAATAAAAACACCCATAACGTGGATAGTAAATTTGCCAATAAACAGGTAAAGCCAAAATGCACATATAGACTAACATGATAAAATACTAGCAGCTACATTTGCCTATTTGAAAGCATAAATAATCAATAGACATTAATAATGAAGTTGTTCATGCGTTTCTTTATTACTGTGCATATTAAGTGTTTCAATTATTTCTACTTAGTTTGATAGATAAATGTATATGCACATTTTATGCCAGGCACTGAAAAGAATATAGGATTACTCTTCAAAACAAAAGCTACTGTTTAGATGAAAGAACAAGTGGACTGGAAATATACAGCTTGTTATACCCCTCTGCTGTTCATGTTTGATGTATGTATACAATTTATTATGCAATTTCTTGAGATTTGACAAAGTAATTGTCTGGCAAACCATAGCTTTAATGATGGTTTTTCTGCTTCATACGAAAAGTCTGAAGGTAGTGTAGGAAAATGACTTAATAGATCAGTGTCTATAAATGCTGTTAATGTGTATTATATATATATGTAAAATGGTAACCCAAGTTATTTTCTGAGTTACCACACAATATGTTGTGAGATTCCATGTGGTAAATTCATTTTTTGTCATCATACTGCATGAAATCTTATATGTTGAGCTGTAGCTTCCAAAATAACTTGGGTCACTGCTGTAGCTTTGGCCTTGGTGTCTGTCGCTGGGAGTTCTTGACTGTGGACCAAGGGCTGTGAAGAAGCCTAGATGTTAACATAGCACCATCGTGGCTTAAAAAAAGCCAGAGTTTCCATTGTTAATCCCATTTTAAAGGGCTTCTCGCTTGGCAGTTAAAATCCATTCAGGTCTGAAACCAAAGTCAAGGTGCAATATATAAATTTCCTTTTAATCATATGTGTTTTAAATCATTGCAGCTATTCTTGAGATGAGGAGGACAGAAATCCTAAAGTTTTATTATTCTGAACAATTTTGCAGTCTTTTGTAACTAGAAGACGTCTAATTTTAAAAAATGAAATTTCTCAGCAGAGGGATGTTCTTCATTTTGCCTGTCTCTCTGTTTTATCATTGGTAAAAGACTATTGGTCAGATTCATAGCTTCTGTGAGCAAGCGCTGAGTCCACTAGGACCATACTTGTACTTCAGCAATGAGCCTTTGTCTGCTGAGGAGCTGTAATTGAATGACTTTAAAATGGAATCCGTTCTTATTTTCCTCCAATGCCATTTCTCAGTCCTAGGATATCTGGGATGTTTACTTATGCCTTGGTATAAATGATTATGAAGCACCAGGAAGGCAGGAAGATGTTCTCTCGCGAGCAATCAGTACCAGAAAATCACCCAGACAACCTGAGCCAGAGAAAAAAAAAGAGATGATGTTCTGATGACTGTGCTCTGACACCAAGTATCATTTTGTTCTATTTCATCTCCATTTTTTAAAAGTAATGATATCTACCTTCATGCTCGCTTTTTGTCTCCCATACACTGCTCATGAATGAATTTGATTGTTGATAACAGGGAAAATTTTAGTCTTCTGTGAACCCACTGGTACAACAGGAATTGGGCCAGTATTGATTTCCTCATGTTCCCCATTCGGCACCATGGAAACATTTGAAAAGGTGAGAGGGGGACACTTCCAGCTGCGAGTGGGTGGGATGCTGCCATCTGCCAACGCAGACCTCAGATGATCTGCTTGTATTCGAAGACAATGTCACCCAGAGCCAAATAAAGGGGCATGTTTATTGTGTGAACCAGACGCTGGACTGACACAGCTGGCTGATGGCACGAACAGCCTTGCCAGCCATTCAGCGGTGACTTCTTTTTAGTTTCTACTGCTGGGGCCAGATTCAAATAGGAACCTAGACACAACTATCCACACTTCTGAGAAGTATGGAAACACTTTAACAAAGTAGAGAGATTATTTTCCTCCTCCCATTAACATTTTCTCCCCATTTAGAGAATCTGTTATCAAGCCTACATCTGATGAAAAAGGATATTTTTACAGGGCAATGCCAACCTCAGGTTTGCTATTTTGCAGTTGGACCTGGGAGAGACAAGACAGAGATCCCTGTACATCTGGGTAGCTAGTCGGGCTAAGTCTGAGATGCTACTGGAGTTCACCAAAAGCACAGTGCCTAGATAGTGAGGGTCAACTCCACTTAGCGGAATAATGCTTGACCTTCACTGGCTACATAAAGTTAAAAATTACCTAGTTTTAATCTCATGTAGCCAGGTCTCCACACTTTTTTTCCCCCCCTTCTGCAAAATAGCTAACTTGAGTTAGCAGTTTCTCACTCTAAAAATGCATTTTTGGAATAAGGGGAAGAAACAGCACAGGAAACAATGTTGACTATTTCACAGTGCCGAATAGTTCTGCTTACTGAGAAAGTAATGATAGATGGTGTCAGTTAACAGAGCTCTCCTTTCCCCTCTGCAGCAGAACAAGGCTGCACTATTTAAACAGCCCTGTGAGAAGCCGCCAGGTCAGAACACACAGTGTGTTATCTTAGAAAGACAGGGCAAAGTGAGGCTGGAGGGTAAACCTTAACTTGCACTTACTTTGCTTTATAAACTTGTTTTTAACTTACACCCCCAACATGATGTTAATGAATAAATATCCTGGTAGTCAAAGTTAAAGCTACATTTTAGTTTAAATCATTATTTCCTCACCAGGGAGTTCAAGTCCTACAGGTCTTCTGTACTAGATCCAAGGGGAGGAGACAAACTTTGGGAAGTTCAAAGGGATCCCTACTGGAAAGACTTCTGTCCTCAGAACACGAGTTGTGATGTAGAACCAAAGTCTTCACCAGTAGTTTGGTTGAAAGGGAATAAAAATGTGATGGTAAGGAGCAAAGGTAGGGAGAAAAATGTTTTCGCAGCTCCTCTCTCCCTTAAAAATTGTTAGTGCTCCCTTGGGGCTTGTGAAAGCCACTTTAAACCTATGGATTATATATTACTTCATTACAAAAACATACTCCAAAGCTAGCCACTGCAATCCAGCTAGTTCCTGCTGCTCTGAAGCTTGCCCTTTCCCTGAAACGCTGCCTTCCCTTGGAGTTGCCTTGAGAAATACAGCAATTGGGAAGGAGCACTGTCCCACTTGGGGCCAGCTCCTTACGAAGCCTGACCAGGACCTTAGGGCCGTCATGGTGCCACTTGCCACCAACGACTCTTCCTCCTAGTTCTGCAGTGAGTTCTGTGTGCATCGGGCTGGGAAACAGAGACTTGCAATCAAAACTGCAGGGTGAACGCAGACACATGTCCTGCATCAGGAAAGCATCCCTTTTCAGGAATACTCTTAAGAATGCACTTTAAAAAATGCTTAAATGCTTTCCTGAACAGAAATGGACTTAAGCACAACTGAGTATCCCTTAATTGGGACTACAGTGCAGACACAATCACTAAAGCTCATATTATGTGCCTGAATATCAAGTCCCAGAGCATAAGCTCTTCAGAGTGATGGTTAGAGGGTTCCTAGTTGTAGCATGGTTCTGTACAGAAGGATTTGCTTAATCCACCTTGCTTTTAGATTGCAATTTCCCCAAGCTTAGCGGCTTCTTTTAACAGTTCTGAGTTCTGCCCCCCCCAAAGTTATTTTAATAAATCTTTCAGAGGCAATACCTTATATTCTGATTTTTCAGAAGCTATTGGTTTTCTATAAACTTTATTCATGTCATCTTGATTGCACAGCATTGCATTGAATGACTTTATTTTTTGTGTGGTTTACCCTATTCCCTTGTTGGGAACTGGGAGAGGAGGAACAGCTTGTCCCTCAGTGCTCTTAGGATCACTCATTTAGGGTGCAGTTTAGGAGCTCCCACTCCACTTCCACCGGAGCTTTGAACAAGCAGGGCAAAATCTGAACATGTAACAATATTATGACTCTTTTTTAAAGAAAAATTTCTGCTCTGTGTACATTCAGCCACAGTAACAACACTTTGCTATATGACTGTGTGCATAAATAAAAACAGTCAGTGTTCTTGGGGGAATCTCAAAGCATTGATTAACCAGGACACAATGGAGGAGATCAGGACTCCTGTGACACCTCTGGGGCCAGCTGTGCCAGTCTCTAGAGTCACATGGTTGTGGTAGCCACTGGCATGACAAGTGTAATAGCAAACATTCGAAAATATCCAGCTGGGTGTGGAGATGGGCAGATGTGCTCAGTATGGCAGATGGACCACAAGCTGGGAGAGCCTTGGACCACAATAATGAAAAGCCTTTTTAGCATTTGTTAGCTGAAACACAGAGATATTAAGGGATGCACCTGGGTCAAGGTTGTTACATCTATATTACTAGACCCAAGATAACTTCTGATTTCAGATCTCTCTCCCTCCCAGCTCCTTGCAGGGCCTCACAACTCCTTGGTTTCCAGGGAAAGGCCTCTTCAAGAAAACACAAGGCACCCGCAAGCTGTGGATGGTCCCCAAGCCAGACTTTATTTTTTATGTGGTTTATCCTATTCCCTTGTTTTGGAACAACTGAGTGTAGACACAAAAAGGCATAACAGCGGTGAGAATCCAGAGGTCTGGACCCCCAGGCCTTTGCTGTAACAAAGAACACTACCACCCCCTCCCTTCTTCCACTCCTGCCCTATTTCTTAAATTGGCACTATCTGACCGTGGATTAAGTGAGTTTGTCTATATACCATTGTGATGATGCCAGGTTTACCTTCAGAAGTGCAAGCTGATGAACTTCCATGTCAAAAACTTCAAAGTGGATTATATAACAATGTCTGGCATGAGTGGCAGTGTTGTTTAATAACGTCTAATATTGTCATTGCTCATTTATTTGTGCAATATGTGTACTACCTATGTGCTAAGAGCTGTCCAAATAACTAATGTGGCATGTTGACCTGCAAAGATGATCCAGTTTATCTGTACTCTAAGTTTCTGGAAGGTCCCCAAACAATTTTGCTTTCCTGCGATGAGAGATCCCATCCCCATGTGGATGGTTCTGGTGGGCACTGTCAACCAGTCGCATCTCTTTTGCCATTTGAAATGCAATAGTGGTAGAGATGCAAACTGTTGAGAGAGTCCAGGAGGCCAGATCACATGCAAAAGGCAGTTTCTGTGCCCAAAACACTGAAGCCAGCTCAACTTCTTTTTGTGCCATCAACCTCAATGGCAAAGGAGCAGATGTTCTGAACTGATACTTACTTTTGGCCTTAATAATTAAGATCCTATACACATAACTTGCTGATTGGACTCCAGCTGTGCTGGAGTGTCAAATGCAGTGTACATGGCAACAACAAAATATGCAAAAAAATCCCCTGCAGAGCATGAGTTGTATAGAGATATGTTTCATACTACAAGCACAGATACTATAGAGGGATTCAAAACTCCTCTTTTCTATAATTACTGTTATTGAAAAGTGTTTACCTTGCGTAGCTACTGAATTTGTTCACTGGGTTTTTAAGACAATACCTTAGATTTTCTTGACGAAGACCTCCTCTGCAGGAGGGTCTCTTCCTTTAATTGCAAGATGGGCCTCACTTCTTTTTGCAGTATTGACCTCTTTGCTGCAAGTCCCTACACTGGCACTTCCATAAGGCCTCAATTGAGGCTGCATGGAAGGAAACAGATGAGCTGAAGGAAGACAAAACACAACATTTACTAACTTCTGACTGTGAAAAGATAGAATCATGGGGCACTGTCCTCCCTTCTGTGGAAATCCTGCTTAGGGACAGCGTCCTCTAGCTACGACAGGGAAAACTCAGAAGTGTTCAGTGCCCCTGTGGAGATGCTTCTGATCCCCAGAAGTTTCCCTGGAGGCTGTGGTGTACCTGATGGTACCACGGGATAAATGTCTCTAGTTTTGCTCCAAAGAAAAAATAGATAATTTTACTTCATGCAGGTCCAGAAGAAACGCCTGAAGAAAGAAAATACACAGTATTTTCCACTGACAATTGCCACCTCTAAGAAATGAACGTTAACTTTGTACTCTGCAGGAAAAATGTGCAAAATTTTAAAAAGCTCCCAAGTGAGTTAAGAACTTTGAAGTCTCTCTTCAAATTATTCAAATCATTACAAACTTGTATACCTAGGACTTTTGGAAATGTTTCTCCAGTATGATTTAATTCAAAAAGTTTAACTGCAGAAAGTTAAAAATTTGTAATTCATAAAGTGACCGGCAATCATATATATCAGTAAGACTGAACTTTATTTTAACTTGATTTAGTGTAGCAAAGTTAAATAAAAATAAACCAGGTCTTTTCACTAATAAGCAAAACATACCAGTATGCTGGTCCCAGAAACTTGCTACATGTTGTCACAGACATATTTTGGCAGCTTACAGTGGTATAAGAGTGTGTGACACATCATTCAGTGAAAAATGATGCAAAACCCCTTGAGGATTATTTACAGCCATTACAGCAGTAAAGTTCAACAGCACGAGCATGATATAAAAATTGTTCTTTCCATCTACTACAGTTTGGAGACACCTCACATCACTGAAAACAGTAGCTACTACTGAAATGGAGGCATCTTATAATTCATGCTTCTCTTCACTTAAACAGGGCCAAAACATGGGCAACCAGCAGGGCAGAACTGGGAGGAAGGGGAGACGCAACAGGAGCAAAACAAAGAAAATGGTTTTAGAAGAAGCATATGACAATGTCATTCTTTTGGGAGGAATATCATACCCTAGAACAGCAGCTGTCTAATTTCTGTTGGAAATCTCTTGCAGAAACAATTGAGGTACAAGGGAGGAGGGAATCTAAAGGAATGAATCTGTCTGGTGAGAAAAATGGAAAACTGTAGCAGAACGTCTTTTTTAAGGTCATCAGAAAATAAATAAAACTGAAAATGGCTTTGATGCCTTTCAGTTTCAGTCCTTTGCATTCCTGAGCAATCTGACTCCAATTCTGTAAATACCTTGGTATCCTTGGCCAAGTCAAAGAGAAAGACCATAATATCTGGCTTTCAAAGCAACACTCCTGGTGCGTATTTTAATAACAAAAGCCTTGGTATTATCTGGGAAATGTGATGGGGCTGATAGGTTTCACACCAGGTAAAACTTTCTGTAAGTGCTCACTCCAGTCTCCTTTCATGTGCATTTCATTCAAGGGCATACCTTCTGCCTTTTCCTTCTTTCTTTCATTTTTTTGGAGGGGGGGA